>NC_138369.1:13708914-13733131 GCF_054177405.1 Leptonychotes weddellii
TCCTGGGATTGAGCCCCGCATCGGGCTCCCTGCTCAGCGGGAAGCCTGCTTCTCCCTCTCCTACTCCCTCTGTTTGTGTTCCCTCTCTTGCTGTGTCTCTCTCTGTCAAATAAATAAATAAAATCTTTAAAAAATAAGGAAATGGAAAGACCAAGCATAAACTAGGAGAAAATCTTTGCAAGGCGTATATATGATAGACTTGAATCCAGAATACGTAAAGAACTCTCAAAAATCAACAGTAAAAAAACAACACAATTTTAATCATTAAAAGATTTGAACAGGCACTTCATCAAAGAAGATATCCAGATGGTAAGTAAGAACATGAAAAATGTTCAACATCATGCAAATTAATTATGCAAATTAAAAATGGTACAAGAAACTACTACACAACTATTAGAATAGCTGAAGTTAAAGAGACTGACCATACCAAATATTGGCAAGGATATATTGTGCTTTATTCTTGGTGATAGGAGGTACAGGATGCAATAATTTGTCTTTCATTCTGGAGGTGATATCCCAGACTACTACACTCCTAAAAATTTTACTGAATGTGATGGATCCCTGAATCTTCATAAGATTCATCTCCCAGCCATTGTAGCACATGAGTCTCACCAAGGACTTTCCAGTGCTATCCATTTATTGCCTATTTTGTTCAATTAGCATGATGTCATCAATATGGTGGACCAATGTGATATTCTGACAGATGTCCAGATTGTTTAGATCTCTCCATTTTATAATTTGACAGAAGTCAAGAGAGTTAAGACAGCTCTGGACCAAACTATAAATGTACTGTTGTCCATTCCAAATAAATGTGAACTGTTTTTGAAATTAGAGATATGTTTAGTATTTATAAATGCTACCTTTGAACACTATTGTAATATGCACAGCTTTGGTCTGTTTAGTTCACATCATGTAACCCTAGCATATGACTGAACATAATTCAACCAAGTGCCTCACACGGTAGAAACAATTTTGTGTCATTTTATCCCTCTGATACTCTAATTTCTGCCTCCCTATACAGTACTCACAACTATTTGTGTCTCAGAAAGAAAAATGATATGTATACTCCAAGGAAGTACAGTAATGTCCTACACTTTTTTTTTAATTGAGAAATTGGTCTGTCTGATAAATCGTGCTCAGATCTTACTGAAAAGGTAATTTTTATTGAGTTACACAAATGTTACCTTTTTTGTTTGTTTGTTTTATCTAATCCAAGCTATTTTGCCCCTACCATGAGAAACCCAAGCAAATCAAAATTAATCCCAAGCTTGGAGCAATAAATTAGTAGATTTCTGCTTCTCTCTGTGAACATCTTTTATTTTTATTTTTTGGTTTGCCAGGTATAGTACCTGCCAGTAGAACTTTTCCAAAAAAAGTGTTCTCTCACAGCAATCTATTGAATGCTTTCTATCTGCCAACTTCTGTGGGTATAAATAGAGGATATGGAGATAAATGAGATCATCTCTGCCTTTGGGAAGCTCTCAAACTAACCAGGAAACACTTGTAAACAGTTAACATTTCCAGGCAGTGAACGTTAGCCCCAGTGAGTTTGTTAATAACTTTAGACCATACTTGAAGCCAAGAGGGTTGTTCTCTCATTTCCTAGAGAACCAAAGCAGTAGTCAGCTTTATGTGCTAAGTTAGGAGCATCTGAATGTCTTAACATGGACTTTCAACAGTGGGGCAGCAGGTAGCCCAGGCAGGGGCTGAGATGCAGTATTGCCTAAAATCATTCTTAAACACATGCTCATGTGAGAATGTCTGGCTTACCTGGCATGTCTGGCCCCCTAGGGTTTGTACTATGATGTAATATTACAGCCATTGGGAAAGAGCCTCCCACTCCCTTGGAATACGTTTTTCACAGCTTTTTCATTTAATTTTTTACAAATCCATGAAGAATGAGGACTCCATTGGCAATTTAGAGTTGAGCTCCTTGTTGCAGTGAGGGCTGATTTTTTTTTCCTCAGAGGACACTTAACAACTCTTGGTCAGTGGGTCATCACAGCTGAATCCTGGCAAAGGATTTCAAAAACCTGAAAACAGCAGGATGCCTGGGTGGCTCAGTCAGTTAAGCAACTGCCTTTGGCTCAGGTCATGATCCCAGGGTCCTGGGATCCAGCCCCGCATCGGTCTCCCTGCTCAGCGGGGAGTCTGCTTCTCCCTCTGCCTGCCACTCCCCCTGCTTGTGCTCTCTCTCTCGCTGTGTCTCTCTCTCTCAAATAAATAAATAAAATATTTAAAATAAAATAAAATGTTGGGTAAGATGTAAAAATGGTTCGTGTCAAGCAGAGCAATCAAACTGTAACCTTTGGGATTATCTTTTCCACTGGATAATATTTAGCATATAACTTTAGAGTAATTGATAGTAAATAACAAAGGCACATTCGTTTAAGATAGGTAATTGAATAACTCTTGGATGAAACCATCATCCCCCTTAATTCCCTAGTGACATTGAAAGTACATGTCAACTATCTTTTTGCCCTTTTCCCAAGTAATTTTTCTTAACAACATCTTCATATATCTTCAGCCAGGGATCTGAGCCCTCTCTCAGCCACCCATCCATCCCAGCATGCCTTTATAAGTCCATCTTCCCTCTACACCTTTCCCATAGTCACCTACGTCAGAACTACCTCCCACTCTCCTATCAACCAAAGACCCTGTTGTTCATTGTCAGAGGTCAAGGTACCACTCCTCCCTGCCCCCCCTCAGAATTAGTGCGGTAATGAATTGAATCCCCCTTGACACTATTCCAAATTACTTAGTACCGATCTTCCTTGGCTGGTATAAAATAAAGAAAAAAGGTTTCATGGGATTTCACTATTTTATTTGCTTGGAACCTCTCTAGAGACAGCCTGATGAAAAACTAAGTCTTCAACTATTAGGCATTTGGTCCTATTAAATTGGATTTGACAGCTTGGGCACACCTACACAAAAGCTTTCAAATGAAATGTGCGTTTTGTTGCATGAGCCTAATTTAGAACTGACCCAAGGGGATATTTTGTATGATTGGTGGGAAATTTATGATATCATGTTGAAACTTAGCTTGACTAAATTTAGCTTTAACAATTTTGATGAAAAAAAATCACAAAACCTTGTTAACTAGACCAACAAAAAAAAGGATATAAACTGTTAACTCTGGCAGTTGATAATGGACAATCACATATCTACATGCAAAAGAATGAATCTGGTCTACCTCCTCACAAAATCAACTCAAAAGAACAAAAACTGTAAAACTCTTAGAAGAAAACATAGGGGTAAATCTTCATGACTATGGATGTGGCAATGGTTTCTTAGATATGATACCAAAAGCACAAGTAACAAAAGAAAAAGCAGGTGAATTGGACTTCATCAAAATCAAAAACTTTTGTACTTTAAAGGACACCATGAAGAAAGGGAGCCCACATATGGGAGAAAACATTTGCAAATTATATATCTGACAAGGAACATGTATCAGACTGTAAAAAGAACTCTTAAACTCAATAATAAAAAATTAAATTAGCCATTAAAAATGGAAAAGGAGATAGATATTTCTCCAAATACATACAAACGGCAATAAGCCCATGAAAAGATGCTCAACATCATTAGTTATTGAGATGTAAATCAAAACCACAGTGAGATAGCACTTCACACCCACTGGGATGGCTATAATAAAAAAGATAATAACGAGTGTTGTTTAACATGTGGAGAAATTGGAACCCTTCAACACTGTTGGGGGAAGATAAAATGGTACAGCCACTTTGAAAAACAGTTTACTCAAAAGTTAAACACAGAGCTACAGTATGACCCAGCAATTCCACTCCTAGGTATATACCTAAAAGAAATGAAAACATATGTCTACACAAAAACTTGTACTTGGTTCATAACAGCACTATTCATAATAGCCCCAAAATGTAAACAACCCAGATATCCATCAGCTGATGAGTGGATTAAACAATTATGGTATGTCCATACAATGTACTATATAATTCAGCTATAAAAAGGAATGAAATGCTGACAAATGCTATAACATAGATTAACCTTGAAGACATAATGCTAAGTGAAAGAAGCCAGTCATATATTGTGTGATTCCATTTATTTGAAATGTCCCAAACAGGCAAATCTGTAGACGGAATACAGATTGGTGGTTGTCTATGGCTGGGAAGGTGGCATGAGGAAATGAAGAGTGACTGCTAATAGGTACAAGGTTTTTTAAGGGGTGACAAATGTTCTAAAATTAGATTGTGGGGATGATTGCACAACACTGAATATACTAAAAATGGAGTTGATAGTTGTGACAGAGAGTTAAAATCCACAAAGCCTAACATACTTACTGTCTAGCCCTTTACAGAAAAGTTTGCCAATCACTCCCTTATACTAAGTTTTAGATTGGGAAGTGTGGGTCCTCCAGCTTTGTTCTTTTTGCAGATTGTTTTGGCTATCCTGGCTTCTTTGCATTTCCATATAAATTTTAGGATCAGCTTGTCAATTTTTGCAGAAAAACAAAAGCAAAATCCTACTGGATTTTGATAGTAATTGTGTTAAATTTGCAGGTCACATTAGGAGATCATTTTTAAAAATTAATCTCAAATTGTCTCAGATTTAACTAGTGAGAGCCTCTCTGACTGTCTTCTATGTCCTTTTGATAAAAACCGTATCATTCTTTCAGCACTTCCTTGTTGTCTGGCATAAATTATTCCAAGCTCATCTCATAACTTTTCTTGTCACAGCCAAGGAATTCTGGTTCTTTTCATGGAGAATGGTATTTAGAAGCCAAGATCTTGGTACTTGGTATTAGATCTGGTACATTGCTGTTGGAGGTGTTACTGCTCCAAGGCCCTCTCTGTGCCCAGAGCTAGGGAATATTTGCATGTGAATATATACATCTATACATACTGTATTAGTCTATATTATGTATATGTATGTATGGTAAGATTGGATTTTCCACCACCTCCATGACTAGCAGAGCCAGCCTGTCTTCTTTCCTCATGTACTAATTGGGAACCCAAGAGGTCAAGGAACACTCCCAAGATCACGCTATTAGTGATGGACACAGGCCGGGCTGAACACAGACCTCTCTACCCTCTGATGGGTTTGCTTGTTTCCTGTGATTCTACAGCAAACACGGGCCTGACTCCCAGTGGGAGGCTATCTTAGCTTGGCTTCCCTTGACAGACTCTGAGCTGCAGAGCATTTGTTCAGCAAACTTGTACAGCCGGTTTGTTAGAGACTGTACTCGGTAGACAAAACTGTAAGAGGATGAGGGAGGCAGAACTGGGCAAAGGGAGAAGCTGACCCCCAGTGAGGTTGCAGATGGGGCCTCAGCTAATCCTACAAGCAGATCTGGAGCTGGGGAAGTCCCTCAGAGTTGACTCAAATTGTGAGCTGAGGAGCAGGCTTTTAAATTCTCCACATCTACCAGCCGTTGGCCATGAGCCTGGAAGGGGGAGTAGCCTGCACAGGCAGTTCCCTATAGCTGGGGGCAATTACTGGTGAGGAGTGTAGCTGTGAACCGTCAGCTAATATTATGTCCAGCAGTGGAGGGGTGGGTGCATCAGCTCTGAAGAGGGAATGGAATAGAGCCCCCCAGAATCCACTAGAGCGAAAGAGGTCCAGCCTGCAGGCAGTGGGTCAGACAAGCGTCCAGCAGTGCACAGCGGGTAGAGCTCAAAGAGCAGAATTGGAACAGGCCAGAGCAGCTGACATTCTGGCTCTGGAGACAGACTGGGCACAAAGAGGCCACGCGGTGCAAGGAGGCTCTAAGCTAGAACTTTCACCTCTTGCCTGTGTGTTCAGGGGCTGGATGGTCTAAGTAAAAAAAAAAAAAAAAATCACAGGGTCTCTGAGTTGCTTCCTAGTCCATCAACTTCAAGTGGCAGTTGTGATTTAGTGTTCAGCGTTCCTTCCTCCTTTCACAATTGATGCATTGACCTCATAAAAAAGCATAAGAATCATCAGAAAAATTCTGATTCTTACAATGGAGTCTTAGTCTGAGACTGGTTATGACCCTTGGATACTCCTACCAGCCACGTAATGATAGCCTAAAATTGTCCTGATGCTGCCCTGTGGTAGGCTCAGCCCCCAGGGAAAGCCTAGGAGGAGGTACTTTTCTGCTCCACTCCGGAGACTTTGGTGTTTGGGCCTGTGGGATTTGTGCCTGTTCTCCCCCTCCTACTGTTAGCCCCTGCCTGCAAAGCCCAGTCACCACCAGGCTTCCAGCATGATTACTGGGTGCTGCTCAGGCTTTCTAAATAGCTGCTCTAGAGAACCCAGGACCAGCTGCCCACTCTGGGATTTCTCACCCAAACCCAGAACTCTTGGGTCCTTAATGCATGTTGTCCTCTCAAGTTCAACCCTGAGAAAAGTGTAGAAGTAGAGTCTTACCTCGGACTTCTTTTCTTCTTTTCCCTCTCTTCCAAAAAATCATAAGAAAGTAAAAGTCACCCATTACCCGACCATACAGAAATAGCTACTGATGATATTTGCATAATATTTTTATTTGTATGTGCATGTGTATTTGAAATGAAACACATTATATGTTTTATAATATTTTCATTCAATAGCATATTTGTTTACCTTATTTTTATTTTTTTAAAGATTTTATTTATTTATTTGACAGAGACACAGCAAGAGAGGGAACACAAGCAGGGGGAGTGGAAGAGGGAGAAGCAGGCCTCCCGCCAAGCAGGGAGCGCAACCCAGGACGCTGGGATCATGACCTGAGCCAAAGGCAGACGCCCAACGACTGAGCCACTCAGGCACCCCTGTTTACCTTATTTTTAATGTGTACTCTTCCAGAGTATAAACGTACAACTCATTTAATCAATTCCCTCTTCATTTTGGGTGCTAACGGTTGTTCACTCTTAAACAATGGTACATATCTTTGCAGATAAATCTCTGTTCATCGCCATGATGTTTTCCTTAGTAAATTCCTAGAATTAGAATTTCTGAGTCAAGGGATAAATGAAAGTGATGCATACTCATCATAAAAATCTAGACAACACAGTAGTTTATATTGCTAACAGGTGTATATCCTTCCAGGCCTTTTTCTCTGCATGTTCATTCACATTTGTGCACATACGGACACACTTTTATAAAAAGTAAAATGGTTTCATACTATGCCTTTTGTTCCACAGCTTGCTCTTTTAAAAAAACGACAACACGTCATGAACATCCTCTTAGTCGGCAACTGTAATTTTACCTCATTTTATGTAAGTTGCAAAGTATTCCAGAATAAAAGTGTACTATTTTTCATGAACCTTTCCCTTATGGACAGACACTTAGTTGTCTATAGCTTCTCTCTCATGGAAATCATGTGGCAGCAAATACTCTTGTTTGTATAAATTTGCACAGTTGTATGAGTAACCTGGTAGGATAAATTTCTAGAAGTGAATTGCTGGGTCAAAGGGTGTTAGGAATGTACTGAAGTTCAGCCTCAGCCTTGGCATCCTACCAAAATCTGATATTTGAGTTTGGCTTTACCCAAATAGCAAAATGCCTACCTCATAATCACTGCTGACTTCCCTGACCTTGTTGCCAGTGATCACGTGATAGCCCTGGACATCAGCAAGTCCATCTAGTCAGCCGAGCTCCTCCTTCACGTGATAACCGTGGTAGGTAGAATAATGCCCCTCTCCCCAAAGATGTCTGCGTCCTAAATCCTAATCCGTGGAACCTGTGTAGATGTTAGATTACATGACAAAGGTGAATTAAGGTTGCAGACAGAACCAAGTTTGCTAATTGGCTGGTTTTATTTATTTATTTTTTAAAGATTTTATTTATTTATTTGACAGAGAGTGAGACAGTGAGAGAGGGAACACAAGCAGGGGGAGAGGGAGAGGGAGAAGCAGGCTTCCTGCTGAGCAGGGAGCCCAATGCAGGGCTTGATCCCAGGACTCCGGGATCATGACCTGAGCAGAAGGCAGACACTTAACGACTGAGCCACCCAGGCACCCCTCGGCTGGTTTTATTTTATTTTTTATTTTTTATTTTTAAGATTTTACTTATTTGTTTGACAGAGAGAGACACAGCGAGAGAGGGAACACAAGTAGGGGGAGGGGGAGAGCAGGCTTCCCGCGGAGCAGGGAGCCCGATGCGGGACTCGATCCCAGGACCCTGGGTCATGACCTGAGCGGAAGACAGACGCTTAACCAACTGAGCCACCCAGGCGCCCCCCGCCCCCCCTCCGCTGGTTTTAAATAAAGAAATTATCCTAGATTATCCAGATGGGGACAATGTAATAACAAGTCCTTAAAAGTGGAAGATGAAAAGGATAGTTAGAGGGAGACATGACAATGGAAGAATTTTCAGAGAGATGGCTTTGGAGATGGAAGGAAGGGGGGCTGTGAAAATGAAGTGTAAACTTCCTTTAGAATGGAGTCGGGAGGCCAGCAGGGGGAGCTTTCATGCGGAGTCACTCGTTGTCAATTACAGACCCAACAGGGAGAGATGCACTTTGCAAGTACCTACTACTAGAGTTGCTGCTTTACTACCCCAGCAGGGGAAGAAAGGCTTTCCTCCTCGGCTGGCAACAGCCCAGCCAATGAGAGAGTGGCACAGCCCAGCCAATGAGAGAGTGGCACAGCCCAGCCAATAAGAGAGTGGCACAGTCCAGCCAATGAGAGAGTGGCACAGCCCAGCCAATGAGAGTGGCACAGTCCAGCCAATGAGAGAGTGGCACAGCCCAGCCAATGAGAGAGTGGCACAGCCCAGCCAATGAGAGTGGCACAGTCCAGCCAATGAGAGAGTGGCACAGTCCAGCCAATGAGAGTGTCACAGCCCAGCCAGTGAGAAGCCACTTTACTTTGGACTCCTACTTTAGTCCAGTGGACTTTCTAACAGCTTTCCCAACTTCCCTCTTTCCTCTATGGATAAAAGAGGGTTACCCTCCTTTGCTCTGCAGGACGTGCTTAGGGTTTTGCTGGCAGCCTCCCTGTGCCAGATTGAAATTTTCTGCTCTTCTTAAATTCATTTTTGCTAGTAAAATAACTGGCAGTTTCATTTTTAAGGTTAACAGGGCCATAAGCCAAGGAATGTAGGCACCCTGTAGAATCTGGAAAACGCAAGGAAATGGATTCTTACCTGTCATCTTGATTTTAGCCCCATGTCAGACTCCAAACTGTGAAATAATAAATTTGTATTGTTTCAAGCTACTAAATTTGTGGTAATTTATAACAGCAGCAATAGAAAACTAATACAGTCACAAGAGATTTCTGGGTCTAACAACAGAGTGAATCTGGCTAAGTAAGTATTTTGGGGATGGAAAATCATGGTAAAGACAATGAGTGTTTTTAGAGTTATACAAAGTTTTGTTCACGTCCTTAAGATATTTGTTCAGACAGTCCCTTCAGTGCAGCAGGCTGTAACAGAATTACTGGTCAAAGGCAGAGAGTGGGCTGCTTTCACCGTTTTTCTTCAGGCAAAGACATTACCTGACCTGTCACAGATTTGGGAACTGCCTTGTCATGCTTATACAAGTTGCTCAAGCAAGATGAAATGGTGGCCATTAGGTGCTAAGTACAAGAAGACTTGTCACTATTTTTTAATAACAATACCAACATAGGACTTACTAGCAACCAGTGGTTGCATACAACAAAAGTAGTTTGCAGGAACCTGATAAAGAGAACTAAAACCAACTTAATTTCCTGTCTCTGGGTTAAAAAATACCAGGCATACTTTTCCTGTCCTTATATTAAATAATATTGGGAACAAGCAAAAATAGCTTAGCTATTTGCTCCAAGAAATACTTGATCCCAGAAAACTATAAACTAACAAAAAGAGATTACTTACTGAAACTAGCATTTTACTCATCAAGGCTTGCTTAAAGATTGTTGCCCTACCGGGTGTCATATGGAAGTGCTGAATCACTAAATTCTACACCTAAAACTAATATATTACACTGTATGTTAATTAACTGGAATTTAAATTTAAAAAAAAAGATCGTTGCCTCGCTGTGCCTACCAATCCAAAATTGTTATAAACTCTGCCTAATCTCAATCAGTTTCCTGCCTTGCAAGACCCTCCTTAAAATCACCCACTTTAGGCCCTAACACCCTATAAATAGCCTCCTCTGAATTTCCCCTTCTGAGAAATTATGACTTTCTCAAGTTGGCATTCTTAATGCAACAAGTTTAATAAGTTTAGCTCTACTTGATAAGTAGCTTTTCAGGCAGTCTTTTGGAGAGTCACACTCAATAGAAGTAACCTTGAGAGTGCTAGTATGTCTCCTCTGAAACCTGCTGTAGAGATTCTCCAAATGCCCACTCCAAGGAAGATGCTAAAATTGGTGTGTATGCAATGGAAGCTGACCACCACATGGATACTCAAGGACAATTTTGTTGCTTAAAAACAACTTATACAGCTCCACAGCCACAGTTTGAGGTCCAAGGTCAAAGGATGGTATAATGGGCAACTATTAGAAATAAAAAAACGTAAGCAGAAGTAGCAATGTTGCACCTAATATTCAGTATGGGACTTCTCCAAGTAAAGCAGAACTCTGAAGTTTCTGTGTTTGCTTCAAGGACATTGTATCCTCACCCTAACCTCGAGTACAGGAATTATAGAGGAGATAAATCTTTACCCAAATACTATTGGAGAGGAAGGAAACTTTAGTAACTTTGTGACATCACTGTCAACTGAACGCTTTACTGCAGAACCTATGGAAATAAATCTGGCTCCTCCACTCATCTTTGCTGAAAGCTGTGAAAAAAACAAAATTCGGGGGCGCCTGGGTGGCTCAGTCGTTAAGCGTCTGTCTTTGGCTCTGGTCATGGTCCCAGGGTCCTGGGATCGGGTCCCACATCGGGCTCTCTGCTCAGCGGGAAGCCTGCTTCTCCCTCTCCCACTCCCCCTGCTTGTGTTCCCTCTCTTGCTGTGTCTGTCTCTGTCAAATAAATAAATAAAATCTTTTAAAAAAAATTCTGCTGCGTAAATTTGAATATCTCATTGGCTTTATTCATTGATTCATGAATCAGGCAGCAGCGCATTCAGCTAGTTGAAAGGAACTCCAAGGAGCTATGCAAAATGGAAGGCTTTTGTTGACAGAGGGGCTGGAAAGGAAGTTTATAACAAAGAGTGGATTGTCTCAGACAAGGTTTCTTTGGCGGGGTTGGTCCTCTCATGCAGATGGCCTCACTGGTGCTGACCAGGTAATCCCAGATGGACTGGTTAAAGGTCACATTCTGGGAGTGGCTGAAACTGCAATTCGGTCTTGGTTTGCTGTTGGGGGCAAGTGACTCCGTCTGTGTCTGTTGTTCCTTTTTGAACAACGTGAATGTCTTTTTAGTATCTTGGAAGTACACATAGCAGTTGAGCAGCCAAAGGTGCTTGGAAATTATGGTGCCCATAAGTATGAAAATGTTAAAATTTTAAAACGTGGCTACTAAAATAAAATAGTTATCATTATTATATATTATAATTAAAATAATTATACAATTAATTAAATTATATAATATATAATTACATGTTATGTATTATAATTATATCTTATATAATATGCATTATAATATACAATTATATATTATATAATATGTAATTATAATGATAAATTATATAATTATTTTAAAATAAAATAACATTTGCATTTGAGAAAAATGTGTTTGTGGTATAACTCTGGTAGACACAATTAAGTTTTAGGGTATTGCCAAATTTTTATACAAAATGTAGGTACTAATGTATACAGGCAATATGTACCAATATGTATATTTTAAGGCTCTGGAGATACACTGCCTAATAGTCCTCCAGAAAACATGAGCAAGTTGATTCTCTCTCCAACACTGAAGAAGAATGCCCATTTATCTGTTGTTAGAGGAGAATTTTTCAAAGAAGTTATAATCATTATTATCATACAGATATAAAATGAACATGTGCCAAAGATTTTTTTAATTCATTAATTAATGCGGACACCGCTAACATGATACAGCTAGTTCAAAGGCGAATATAATCCATCCTCCTATCCAACCATCTGTCCATACTTCCATCTATCCACCCATCCATCCATTCACCTACCCATCCATTAATCTACTCCAGTGTTTCTTAACCCAGGGTGACTCTGTCCCCAGAGAACATTTGGAAATGTCTGGAGACATTTTTGGCTGTATAACTGGGGGATGCTTCTGGCATCTTGTGAGTAAAGGCCAGAGATGCTGCTAAACATCCTACAACACACAGGATCACTCCCAACAAATAATTATCTGACCTAACATGTCAATAGTGCCAAGGTTGAAAATCCCTGACCTATCCCCATCCAACCACCCGCCCATTCATACACCCTTCCATTCAACCACACCCATCTATTTAAATGTTTATGGAGCACCTGCAACAATGTCTCTCAATCTTTCTTTCTTTTTTTTTTAAGATTTATTTATTTATTTATTTGACAGAGAGAGACACAGTGAGAGAGGAAACACAAGCAGGGGGAGTGGGAAAGGGAGAAGCAGGCTTCCTGCGGAGCAGGGAGCCTGATGTGGGGCTCGATCTCAGGACCCTGGGATCATGACCTGAGCCGAAGGCAGACGCTTAACGACTGAGCCACCCAGGCGCCCCAATGTCTCTCAATCTTGACTGCAAATCAGAATCACCTGTGCAGCATAGGAAACATACAAGCGCCAAGGTATTACCTTTGAGTACTCGGCTTTTTGTAATCAGAAACTATGGAAGTTTGTGAATTGAAAGTTAATCAGCAGAAAAGTTTCTGTGCTTGTTTCTAAGACAATATATGATATTAAATAATAGCTAATTAAGATTAATCAACAATTCATCACCATATTAGGTAAACAAGAGCATACCAAAAGTGAAAAATAAATGTCCAGGTCTCTTATCAGGGCGGTCTCAACTCAGTCTACACATTAGAATCACTGGGAAGCTTTTAAAGAATACTGACGCCCAGATCCCGGAGGCTCTGATGTAATCGGTCTAGGATGTGGCCTAGGCCTCAGGATTTTATAAAAGCACCCTAGGTGATTATAATATGCAGCCAGGGATAAGAACAGCTGTATCAGAACTCAAAAAAATGCACTTCTCTTTTTCTTTATTGGCTAATTTTTTTTTTTTGGCATGTACATAGCATGTTTTTGGGTTTTTTTTTCTTTTTCAGTTTAGAGTCCAATCTTAAAATAATGTTTGAGGTAATAATCTGCATCTTTTTTGCCCTTGCATTCTTGGTTTGCTTTATTTATTGTGTGTGTGTGGGATTGACCTAGAATCCCAGGCCCCCAGGATCGCAGGATTGCCAACCATCAAGGGAAGAGCTCGTAATCCATCTTCTGCCTCTGGAGCTTTTCAAGAAAGTGGCATTGGCAGAAGACCACGAGGCTTGTTACAGGAGCTAATTATACATCTTGACTAATATTAGAATATTCAAACAGATGGTAACAGAATTTAGATGAAAAGACTTAAAGGAATGGAAACACCTAAATACCATTAGATGTTCCTCTCACTAACATCCGGTCATCCATCCCGTGCTTCAGGAGATCCTGGTTTCTTGTCCGGTTTGAATAAACTCACATTTCACGTCCAAAATCTTTCTTAGATTTGGACACCACCACCACCACCACATTTTTGTATAGCTCTGGGACTTTTTAATGCTCTTACTAGGTGTCAAAACTCCCACTCCTTTCTGAGGCTCTCACCCCAACAGAAGGGATTCTTACTTAATATAGCTTCCTGCCATTCGGAGGGAACAGGAATAATAACAGATATTTATGGAAGGCTTTAGACATTGTAAGGTCTTCATAGACATTATCTCCTGCAATCCTTTTAGCATCCCTGCGGCGGGAGAGGGCAGTCATATCTGCTGTGTCCATTTTACAGATGCAGAGATTGAGACTCAGAGAAGGAAGAGCACCCAAGGTCCTGGATTCTGGGAGTTCCCAGATCCTGTGTTCCTTTCTCATATACCTGACCACATATGTGGTTGTGTTCTCCACCCTCTCAGCCTCTCTGGGAGCCTTCCAGGTCCCTCCTTCAGGCTTTGCACCTTCTGCAGAAGGCCAGGGCACAGCCCCATAACACATCATCCCCAAGTTTAAGAATAGCAGTTGTCTACTCCACACACGCAAAACCCCAGGCTCATAATGCTTTTTACAACTCTTCTGGACAGAGCAGATTCTTCTTCAAGGGACTTGTAACAGAAAAATCCCACCTGCGTTCAGAAATCCATTTCTTTCTTTTTTTTCTTTATTGTTTAGAAGTCCATTTCTTAACAAGCCACTTAGTCATCAAATCACACAATCATGGCCAGCCTCGAGGTAAACCCCTTCCCTACATGTAAGACCCCTGTTTTCCTTCCAGGGTTTGTGGATACATTTCTGCAAATGGAGTGCCTCCTCCCTTTATTGTTGTAAAGCTAAGCTGCTCATTAGAAAGACTGTTTTTCTTATTAAAATATTTTCTAAATTTGGTATTTTTGTTAATAAAAACAATTAATATTTAATAAATTAAAAATTCCAGAGGGGAAAAAAATCCTCGTTTCATCCAGAAACCACCATTGACCTTTTGACATTTTAGTCTTTATTCAAATATAAATGTGCCTACGTATATGATGTGATTTTCAATTGATACATTAAATAACTCCACAGCAGCTTTTATAGAATCACAGAATTTAGCCTTAGAAGGAACTTAGAGGCCTCCAAGTCCTCACTTCCTGGTTTGAGGATTTCTTTCACATGGACCTTAACTGGGGCTGCCAGGACAATGGGGCCCAATTTGCACCAAGACCATCCATTCCAGGTTTGGAAAACTCGTCCTGTTTTTTCCTCCTGAAATGACAGAAAATCCAGCCCTTGGCCTTCACTTCTCAGATTAAATGTCTCTAATTTCCGGGACTATTCCTTGCTTGACAGTTTTTTCAGAACCTCTCATGATGCTGGTCACCCTCCCCTGGGGTGTCTGTCCAGCGAAAACGCTGCCTCCAGCCCCCAACATGAAGTGCCAATGCAGCCTGGCAGCTGGGGTATACAGTGGAACTACAACTTCCCTGACCAAGACACTTGACCTCCAGTAACACCGCCCAGGATGACACTGGGTATATTTTTAGCAGCTACTTCTCTGTTCAGCTTGTGGTCTTTAAAAGCCATCACAGTCAGGGTTAATTAGAGAAAGATAATGCCAGTCTGAATGCTGCCTTTTCAAATTCAAAATCCATTTTGGGGAGTGGAAAGGGAGCCTAACACCGGGGGGGGGGGGGGGGGGTATGTTTACCATCTATAAGACACAATGCTGGGCACTTTATTATTGTTATTGTTAATGTCCCGGCTGTTTCAGTTGGTTGAGGTCCTGCTGTGCACTAGACATACACGGCCCCAGGGTCATTAATCATTGGTTTTACACATGAACAAAGGCTGGGAAATTGGACAACTTGCCCAAGGTCCCACGCCAGTAAGACATGGAGTCCCAATTTAAACTCATAGGTCTTGGCCCAAAGCCTGTGCTCTACCACTATATTGTATTGCCTCAGAAAAATGCAGCCCACTATCAAGAGTTAAGTCCAAAGTGAGACTCCCCGGGGCCAGCTGGTAGGGGGGTAAGTGGATTGGAATCTCCATTCGATGCCAGAGGAAACAGTAATAGAGGTGTCTGAGCCCTCCAGATTAAAGATCATGGAGGACAGGGAGGACTACCCTGAGTTCTTTGTCCTATCTTGAATCTCCAAACTTCAGAAAGAAACTTTGGGTGCTATATTGGTCCAATCTTATCCTTTTCATTATACTGTTATATATCATTAAAAACTGTATCATTAACTACTTCAAATATTTTGTGATATTATTTCACTGATAATTCCACTAAATATAGCAACCATCTTTTTTTCGTTTGGTTCATCTGTGTGTGAATTTGTACTTCTATTGGGAAGTCCCAGGAAGTAGTGAACATGCCTAAGAGATGCCCCATCCAAGGGAGAGGTTAGGATACTCATCCAACTCATTGGTTGAGGGTTGCTCCTCAATGTGTTAACTCCCTGGCATTTGGGCCCCCTTTGCAGCAAGTAAGTCCCTACGGTTGAGAGAGCCTTTATGTAATAAGTCGCAGATGCTTTCAGTAGGAAAACCCACTAGCAGGAATGGCAAGGGCAATGGTCTATGATCAAGGCCTGACGGTATCTGCTACAGAAGGTGACATTTAAGCAGACTTGAAGGAAGTCAGAGTGAGCCATGAGGACATCTGGGAGATTTCAGGCAGAAGAAACAGCCGGTATGAAGGTCCTGAGGCAGGAGCTGCCTGGCATGTCTAAGGAACAGGGGGGGAGGCCCACATGGCTGGAGCAGAGTGAGCAAGGGGGCAGAAAAGAGAAGAGAGTCAAGTCACAAGAGGCAAGATCACGTAGGGCCTTCGAGCTGTTTTAAGGAATTGGGTTTCACTCTGAGAGAACAGGAACCATTTGAAGAATGCAAAGACGTGTGATGTGGTCGAACTTCTATTTCAAAAAGATCAACCAAGCAGCTGTTCTGGAAATGGACTATAGAAAAGCAGGGGAGGAATCGAGGACACGGGAAGTTGCTGCAATATCCAGACAAGACAGAACAGTGGCTTGGATCAGAGTCGGGGCAATAGAAGTGGGGAGGAGCGGTCAGATTTTTAATGCAGTAGGAAGGTGAAGTCCATTGAATTGGACAGATCTGATGTGGGGTGTGAGAAGAAAAGAGGAGTTTAGTATTAAACTAAGGATTTAGCCTGAGCAATTGGGCTGAGATAAGGGAGACTGTGGGAGGGGCATATTTAAACATGCTGATTTGCAGATGTCTTTTTTTTTTTTTTAAAGATTTTGAGACACAGAGAGAGAGAGAGAATGAGAGCAAGCACAAGCAGGGAGGAGGGTCAGAGGGAGCAGCAGACTCCCAGATGAGCAAGGAGCCCAACATGGGGCTCCATCCCAGGACCCTGAGATCATGACCAGAGCCGAAGGCAGAGACTTAACTGAGCCACCCAGGTGCCCCTGATTTGTAGATGTCTTAATAGACATTCAAATGGAGATGCCAAGTTAGCTGTGGCTATTACAGGTTTGGAGTTCAGGAGAGCAGTCTAGGCTAGATGTGTAAGATTGAGAATTGGCATATGAATAGACGCTTAAAGCCAGGAGACTGGATGAGCGCACAAGATCTCCCTGGGACTGCCTCTGGATCTGTGATTACATGTATACTGGCGCTTCTCATTCTGTCCACCATGTCTCTTAGCCACACTTTCAGTTTTCTGTCTTGCCATCCGTCTATGCTCTATTCCAGGCAGCTTCTTCAGATCCAACATCCAGGTCATCGATTCTCTCTTTTGCTGTTTCTAGTCTGTCATTTTAGCTTTTAGAACATTTTTTCATTCCTAGAAGTTCTGCTTTTTTAAAAAATCTGTGATCGGGGCGCCTGAGTGGCTCAGTCGGTTAAGCGTCTGCCTTCTTCTGCTCAGGTCATGATCTCAGGTCCTGGGATCAAGCCCTGTGTCCAGCTCTCTGCTCAGCAGGGAGTCTGCTTCTCCCTCTCCCTATGTGAGCTCTCTCATTCTTGCTCTCTCTCTCAAATAAAATCTTTAAAAAAAAATTAAAAATCTGTGATCTATTTGGATGGCCTTTATCATATTCCTACTTTCGTCCTTATTTAAAACACACATATGTTGTATAATCTTTATTCAATAATTTATCTGATCATGCTCTCATTATGCCTCCACTGCAATAGCTTGTTTCCACATGGGCACGCATGTGTGTTTAATCTTTGGAGCTCCTGTTTACTAGGGTTTTGTGGGAATGCTGTATGGCTCGGTAAAGGGCAGGTGCAGATTTTCTTTTGATCCTACTAGGTGTTTCAGCCTCGGGCTAATTTTTAGGCTAATTCCTCAGCCTAGTGGTTCCTGGACCACACCATGTAAATCTGAATCCCAAACCTGTGCATGGTTGCAAATTCTCACAGGACCTGTTCCCCTCATCCCTGGGAACTTTTCCCCCAAAAGTGGGGAAACTTTTTCTAGCTTCCCTCTTCAAGGATGAAGCCTTCAAAGTGCCAGCTTTATGCAGAGGGTCCCACTTCCAACTTCCAATGGGGCATGGGCCGAGGTCTTATTTCTCACACTTATGTGGACATTAACACTCACGGGCAGCAACACGCTCACACACCTTCCTATCCCCTGCAGCCACAGCCAGGTCAAACGCTGACCACTCTGGGTTTTCAATTCTCCAGCGCCTGGCAGTTCCCTTTCTTTCCTGCAAATTTAGCTTTGCAGAATTTCTAGAGGTGCCTGAGTGGCTCAGTCGCTTAAGCATCTGCCTTCGGCTCA
Source organism: Leptonychotes weddellii (assembly GCF_054177405.1). Lineage (NCBI taxonomy): Eukaryota > Metazoa > Chordata > Mammalia > Carnivora > Phocidae > Leptonychotes > Leptonychotes weddellii. Next base: position 13,727,140 of record NC_138369.1, read on the forward strand.
GGTCACAATCCCAGTGTCCTGGGATCGAGCCCCACGTCGGGCTTCCTGAGCCTGCTTCTCCCTCCCCGTGCTTGTGCGCTGTCAAAAAAATACATAAAATCTTTTTTTTTAAAGCATTCTTTTTTTTTTTAAGATTTTATGATTTTATGTATTTATTTGACAGAGAGAGAGAGCACAAGCAGAGGGAGTGGGAGAGGGAGAAGCAGGCTTCCCGCCGAGCAGGGAGCCTGCTTCTCCCTCTGACCCTCCCCCCTCTCATGTGCTCTCTGTCTCTCTCATTCTCTCTGTCTCAAATAAATAAATAAAATCTTTAAAAAAAAAATAATAAAAAATAAAAATTTCTACTTGAGCCAGCATTTCTGTTTGTAGCAAGAGTTGTCAGGTTATCTTATCTGTCACACGATGGAATTGGAAGTCCCCTCAGGGGTGATTTTGGAACTAGTTTCTAGAACAACAGGCCCATCTGAGTGGACATGATGCCCCCTAGCTCCCTGTCACGTTGGGAGCATCTGCTCCTGTGAGGAGTTTGTGTGGAGGGTGATCTACCGAGCACCATCCTGGCTTATTCCTGTGGCTCTGCCTACGCCGGCCACTGCCTGTTTCACGTTGTGCCAAAGAGGCCTGTGTAGTAATGAATGAGCTAAAGACGAATGTGCCCAACTGCCGTGACAGAGGCCCAGCTCGCCCTGGCCAGCAGGCCCGAGACTGGCCATCTAGGAATCCTAGGGAGTGATGTCTGCAGGGCCATGCCATTCTGGCCTGTGGCCCTGCTGGAATGAAGGAAAGGCGGTTGGTGAAGCCACAAACAGTTGCTTCCTGTGGCCCCAACAAGATGATGTAACCTGTTTGCTATGTCCTCTTTCCTGAGATGCCCCAAAGACCTGGGAACCCCCAATAAGTCCTGGTAAGAGCAGGGGCAGCCAAGAAAGGAAAGAATCCGAACTCTCTGCCTAAGGCCTCCACTAGCTGGGAAGGTAGGCAGAGCCTGGGCAGACTTGTCTATTTGGCCACAATCAAAGGAAACATGAGGACTGACCAACATGGCTGTGTGCACACCATTAGTGCTGGTCAGGGACAGTCCCCGTGTGTCTCACCCAGGGGGATGAAGCTGGGGCACTTCAAAGCTGCTCTGCGAAGCCTTGGCGTAGTAGAAGTCTCTGAAAGCTCTTTTAGGATCATTGTGTATCAGTCAGTGAAAGAGAAAGGGGCTGAACAGGAAGAGGGCAGAGACCCTAAGGATGCCTTTCTACTTTCTGTCTTCCACAAACCCCCATCCATCTGTTCACTGACGGGCTGAAGTCAGAATCACGGGGTCTCTGGACCAATGCCATCCAGTTCAACCTTCTATCCAGTGCATGTTCTGTAACCTCCTTGCCAGAGAGCCTCCTACTGTGGGGCTCTTCCTGCTAACTTCATGGTAACACTGCTCTCATTTTAAGCCTCTTCTTATTGTGAGATAAAAAAATCTGCCCTTCAGCCATTTCCACCTAAACCCATTCGTCTTCTGGTAGCTGAGGAAGGAGGGCCTCCCGCCTTCACTGGCTCAGGAGCACAGGAAGGATGCCCTGATGAACCTATGACCTGAAGGAGCTGTGAGAAGTGGGGCTCCTCAGACCCAGCTCACCCCCAGGATGTCCATCCAGAGAAGGAAAGGGGCTGGCCAGTGGGACAAAGCCGGGACAGGAGGAGGGTGGCTAAGCTACTTTTTCACCTTCTTACTGGAGATTCAGCTCTGACCCCACCTGTACACAGGGAAGACATCCTCCTGGACAGGAAATAAAAGCAAGTTCTTGAGTGAGCATCAAAAGTCCAGACTGGAAAATTAGTTTATCCTGTCCCTGCATATAAGACAGTGAACTGAAACCAAAAGTGTTCTGTGAAGATGAGCAAGGGTGTCCTGTGAAGGATGTTTGCGTTGGGAGGCAGGCAGGCCCTCGTGAGTTCTCTGTGCTGGGCCCCAGCCTCGGAGCAGAGCATTTGGAGCTCTGGGCAGGTGGTTTAGCAGCCCATATAGAACAGGCGGGGGTTCCTGGGAGTCTTGTCCTTTAAGGTATTGGCGATTAGTCCCTATTTCCTGTGTCCCTGCTGGAGGCCCATCATGGTTTTCAAGTAATTGCGCTGGACACAGAAAAGAGGAGAAAACAGGAATTGATTAGGAGGTATAGACTTAAGGCTCAGAAGCCATGCCATTTACATCCACCCCATCATTCTTCCTGCAAACATCAGTTTGGGAACAAGGATGCCCTCTGACCAGTCCCAATTCTGTGAGAAATATGTTCCATTCATCCCCTTTCATTCTTTTGTCCTAAAGGAAGTGTGTAAAACTGGGGCGCCTGGGTGGCTCAGTCATTAAGTGTCTGCCTTCGGCTCAGGTCATGATCCCAGGGTCCTGGGATCAAGTCCCGAGTCAGGCTCCCTGCTCCGCGGGAAGCCTGCTTCTCCCTCTCCCACTCCCCCTGCTTGTGTTCCCTCTCTCACTGTGTCTCTCTGTCAAAAAAAAAAAAAACTTAAAAAAAAAAGTGTGTAAAACTGTTTTAAAATGGTGTGGCAGGCATATTTTTTTAAAAATATTATTTGAGAGAGAGAGAAGAGAAAGAATGAGCGGGGGTGGGGGAGGGGCAGAGGGAGCGGGGGAAGCAAACTCTCCGCTGAGCAGGGAGCCCGATGTGGGGCTCGATCCCAGGACCCTGGGATCATGACCTGAACCAAAGGCAGATGCTTAACTGACTGAGCCATCCAGGCACCCCAAAAAATGGGTGTGGCAGGCAGGTTTAAAAGGAAACATGTATGTTTCAAGGGCCCACTTGAAAGTTTCTGGCAAGAATTAGGTTCAAAAAGAAAAGAAGAGGTTTCTATCTGCAGAGGCGTGGGCACACACGTACTCTGGAGGGCCCTCCCTCCCCAAACCAACTAAATGTTCACAAATTCTTCCCTATTAATGCACTGCTGGGCTCTCAGAAAGCAGGCGGGAAAAGTGTGTGGAAATAGAAACACTGGGCAGTAAGCAAGCGAATGGGAAACCCAACTGGAAATGTGGGTATGAATCCAGACACCCCACAGCGTGGGGGACTAGAACTGAAGCTCCTACATTAAACTGGAATTCTTTTGGGCGCCCCCCCCCCAGTGTTTTTATTGTGGTAAAATACACACTACATAAAACTTACCATCGTAGCCATTTTAAGTGTACAGCTCAGTGGTATTAAATACATTCCTAATGTGCAACCATCACCAGCATCCATCCTCCTGACTCTTCATCTTGCAATGCTGAAACTCCATAACCATTAAGCACTAACTCCCCATTCCTTCCCTCCCCCAGCCCCTGGAACCGCCATTCTCTTTCCTGTCTCTGATTTTGGCGACTCCAAGTACCTCACGTGAGTGGAATCCTATAGTGTTTGCCTTGTGGTGACTGGCGTGTTTCACTTAATGGCTGTACCATTTTACATTCCCACCCATAGCACGCACACTAGGGCTCCAGTGTCTCCATGTCCTCACCAACACTTGTTATTCTATCTGGCTTTCAATTAGTTGCCATCCTAATGGGTATGAGGTGGTTATCTTGTAGTTTCGATTTGCCTTTCCCTAATGATTTGTGACCTTGAGCATCTTTTCATGTGTGTACTGTCCATCTATATGTTTTCTTTTGAGAAATGTCTATTCTTTGCCCATTTTTGAGTTTTAAAAGTTCTCTATATATTCTGGATATTAATCCCTTCTCAAGTTGTAATATTTTTTTTTAAGTAAACTCTACACCACACATGGGGCTCAAACTCATGACCCCAAGATCAAGAGTTTCGTGCTCTACCGACTGAGCCAGCCAGGTGCCCCTCACGTTGGAATTTTTGGAGGAGGTTAAAATGGTCCCGCGTTGGCAATGCCCCATGGCTAACTGCAAAAGCAGTGCAAACACTGTCAGGGGGGAGAGAATGCACTTATGCACTCGGGAGTCTGACAGCTGCAGGTCAATCAAATATGAACTTATGATTTAAACACACACATGAATAAAAGCTACCATGAGAGAAATTCAGCAAAATGGAAAACGTTTTGACCTTGAAAAATCTGATCCTATTTTGTGTGTAAAAATATATGTGAAAAGGTTTAAATAAATGTAAGATGGAATGGCTCAAGTGCAACATTTGTGTATAAAGCGTGTGCAGGGGCATGTCTTAAACAGAAGAAATGTCCAATGCAGAGAGTTCTCCTAGAGACTCGGGGAGGGTGGGAGAATGTAACACTGACTACAGAAATGCAGGATTCCTCTGTTGAATGATTTAGAATTTAAATGTTTATCTGAGACTTTGAAAGTAATGAAAGAAAACGCAAGGTTTGTCAGGAATATCAAGAGAGAAATTCATGGTGCCAACCATGCAAATCACTTTGCATGTTGTAAACAATTTACAACAAGGAATAAAATTTTATAAATAAAATAAAAGACCTGTGGTCCTCTTATTCAACATACACAGTGACTTTAACCAACTGATCAAAATTAACCTCACCAATAATAGGATAAAGCAACATCTTGTGCCCCCTGTTACAGACTGTTTCTATTCCCTCAAAACACATTTGTTGAAGCCTTAATCCCCACTGTAATGGTATTAAGAGGTGGGAAACTTTGGGAGGTAATTAGATTTAGATGAAGCCATGAGGGTGGAACTCCTCATGATGGTTTAGTGTCCTTATAAAGAAAGGAAGAGAGAGAGAGAGACAGCTCTCTCTCTCTCTCCACAAACACATGCCTAGGAAAGCCATGTGAGCACACAGCAAGAAGATGGTTGTTTACAAGCCAGGAAGAAGGCCTTCACCAAGAAGCAAATCTGCCAGCACCTTGATCTTGGACTTCTCAGCCTCTAGAACCATGAGAAAGAAATATCTATTGTTTAAGATCCAAGCCTATGGTATTTTGTTATAGCATCCCAAATTGACTAAGGCACCTCCTGATATGATGTACCATGAAGTATGTAACATCATTTCTGTGGTATTCCTGCCCAAAATGCATAACTTGAATTTAAATCACAAGAAAATATCACACAAACCTAAACTGAGGGACATTCAACCAAAAAAACTGGCCTGGACTCTTCAAAAATATAAAAATCATACATAAGAAAAGACTGAGGAATTGCTCTAGATTAAAGGAGACATGGCAACTAAATGTAATGCATGATTCTAGACCAGATCCTGGACATGTTGGGAAGGGAGAATAATCATAAAGGACATCATTAGGACAACTGCAAAAGCTGAATATGGACTTCAGATTAAATAATATAGTTGCATCATTGTTAATTTTCCTGATTTCAACTACTATATCATGATTATGTAAGAGAATGTACTTGTTCTTAAAAAATAAACACTGAAATATTTAGAAGTAAAAAAACAAAGAATAAAATGTTCTAAAATTCACTGTGGTTATGGTTGCATTTAACTGTGGGTATATGAAAAACCACTGAATTGTACACTTTAAATGGGTGAATTGTATGGTATATAAATTACATCTCAAAGTTATTTTTTTTTAAGATTTTATTTATTTATTTGACAGAGAGAGACACAGTGAGAGAGAGAGGGAGAAGCAGACTTCCCGCCGAGCAGGGAGCCCGATATGGGTTCAATCCCAGGACCCTGGGATCATGATCTAAGCTGAAGGCAGACGCTTAATGACTGAGCCACCTAGGCACCCCTATCTCAAAGTTATTTTTTTAAAAAAGCATGAAATAAGAGTTTATAAAAAATGACCAAGTAGGGCGCCTGAGTGGCTCAGTTGGTTAAGCGACTGCCTTCGGCTCAGGTCATGATCCTGGAGTCCCAAGATCGAGTCCTGCATCGGGCTTCCTGGTCGGCAGGGAGTCTGCTTCTCCCTCTGACCCTCCCTCCTCTCATGCTCTCTCTCTCATTCTCTCTCTCAAATAAATAAATAAAATCTTTTTTTTTTTTTTAAAGATTTTATTTATTTATTTGACAGAGAGAGACACAGCGAGAGAGGGAACACAAGTAGGGGGAG
>NC_138369.1:13733231-13754568 GCF_054177405.1 Leptonychotes weddellii
ATGCATCTAATCAGAATCCTAGAAGAGAGAATAAAAATAAAAAGAGAGTATTCAAAAAGATAAGGCTCCAATATCCCTTCCTGATAAAAATACTCAATGAACTAGGTACAGAAGAGAACTTTTTCACCCTGATAAAAGAAAGGTTCTAAGAAGGAACTTCATTTTTTTAAAGTTTTTTATTTATTTAAGTAATCTCTACACCCCATGCAGGGCTCAAACTCACAACCCTGAGATCAAGAGTTGCATGCTCTTCTGAGCCAGCCAGGTGCCCCCTAATAATGAACTTCAAAGCGTGTTGCTCAGAGCGTGTTCCCTGGACTAGCCACACAGGCATCATCTAGGAGCTTATCAGAAAAGCAGAATCTCAGGCTCCGCCCCAGGGCTGCTGCGTCAGACTCTGTATTCTAACAGCCTGGTGATTCCTGTGCACGGCAGAGTGAGAAGTGCTGCTCTACGACTCTTCTTTTCTAGGAAAACCCCACAGCTAACATTATACTTAAGAGGGAAAGAATGAATACCTTCCCCCTAAGGTCAGAAACAAGACAAAGATGGCAACTTTCACCTCTTATTTCAACTTTGTACCAGAGGTTCTAGCCAGGAAAATTAGGCAAGAAAAAGATATAAAAGGCATCGGATTGGAAAGGAAGAAGTAAAACTATTTGTATTTGTAGATGACATGATCTTATATGCATAAAGTCCTAAGGAATCCACTAAAAAACTATTAGAATTAATAAATGAGTTCAACAGGGACGCCTGGGTGGCTCAGTCGGTTAAGCGGCTGCCTTCGGCCCAGGTCATGATCCCAGGGTCCTGGGATCGAGTCCCATATCGGGCTCCTTGCTCAGTAGGGAACCTGCTTCTCCCTCTCTCTCCCTCTGCTTGTGCTCTGTCAAATAAATAAAATCTTAAAAAAAAAAAAAAAATGAGTTCAACAAAAAATAAATAAATAAATAAATGAGTTTAGCAAGGTGATGGAATACCAAATCATTATACAAAAACCAACTGTATTTCTATACAAATACAATGAACAATCCAAAAATGAAATTTAAAATACAATTCCATTCATAATAGCATCAAAAAGAATAAAATACTTGGGAATAAATTTTTTTTTAAGTACAAAACTTAAACTCTGAGAAGTACAAAACTCCACTGAAAGAAATTGAAGACTTAAGCAAATAGAAAGATAGCCTATGTTAATGGATTTGAAGACTTAATATTGTTAGGATGGCAATATTCCCCAAAGTAATCTATAAATTCAACACAACCCTGGTCCCAGCTGGCTTCTTTGCATAAACTGACAAGCTGGTCTGAAAATTTGTATGGAAATACAAGGAACCCTGAATAGTCAAAACAATCTTGAAAAAAAAGAACAAAGATGGAGAATTCATTCTTTGCAATTTCAAAACTAACTACAAATCTACAGTAACCAAGACATTATAGTACTGGCATAAAGACAGACATATACCCCTGCGTCGGGCTCCCTGCTCAGCAAGGAGTCTGTTCTCCCTCTCCCTCTGCCCCTCCCCCCACTCATGCATGCTCTCTCTTTCTCTCAAATAAATAGATAAAATCTTAAAAAAAAACCAACAGAATAACTACAACAAACCAGAGTTAAACACAAAAGAGAAATGACAAACGGGAAAATATCTGCAGCTCATATCATAAAGAGCCAATCTTCCCAGTATATCAAGACTTCCTACAAATTAATAAGAATAAAGACCAAAAAACGATAGAAAAATAGGCAAAAATACAGCTAGGCAATTTACAGGAAAAGAAATTAAAATGGCACTTAAACATATGAGAAGCTCAACTTCATTTATAATAACAGAAATATAAATTAAACCTCCCCTGAGAGGCCATTTTCTCCTTTCAAATTGGAAAAAAACAAAAAGTAGGATAATATATCTTGTGGTGAAGCTGTGGAGGTACAGATGGGTCCAGCTCTAAGCAGGTGATCTGGCACCATCCATTAAAAGTACACATGTCTGGGGCGCCTGGGTGGCTCAGTCGTTAAGTGTCTGCCTTCGGCTCAGGTCATGATCCCGGGGTCCTGGGATCGAGCCCCGCATCAGGCTCCCTGCTCGGCGGGAAGCCTGTTTCTCCCTCTCCCACTTCTCCCTCTCCCTCCCCCTGCTTGTGTTCCCTCTCTCGCTGTGTCTCTCTCTGTCAAATAAATAAATAAAATCTTTAAAAAAAAATAAGTACACATGTCCTTGTGACCAAAAAATTCACTTCTACAAAACTTAACTTTCACGTATATTCACTCATGTGAATTCGCACTTGTACAAGGTTATCACAATATTGGTACTGTAAACAAACGGAACTGCCCAAATGTTCCTCAATGAGATGGGTTAAGTACATTTTGATACATCCTCACAATGGAGTACTAGTATACAGCTTTAAGAAAAAAAAGAAATGGAATGATCTTCAGGATACACTATTTAGTGGGAAAGGCAAGATACAGCACAATGCGCAATGGGAACACAAGAAACAAGTGACAGGGGTTCCCTGTCAGAGAGGATGGGGGACTGGGTATTTGTATTTGTATTTTTTAAAGGATGTGCTCCCTTCGGCAATCTCCCCATGTGCACCTGCTACCTGCTGTATAAGAACGGCCTGTGGGGGCCGCCTGGGTGGCTCAGTCGGTTAAGCATCTGCCTTAGGCTCAGGTCATGATCTCAGAGTCCTGGGATACAGCCCTACTGGGCTCCCTGCTCAGTGGGGAGTCTGCTTCTCCCTCTCTCTCTGCCCCTCCCCCTCCACCCCCGCTCATGCTCTTTCTCTCAAATAAATAAAATCTTAAAAAAAATAAAAAGAATAGCCTATGGGCACACCATGGACCCTCTGTGTTCTGGCTCCAGACTGAGCCTCAGAACAAGCCCCTCTGCTCTGGCCCAACCTGCTTAGGGAGGAGAGTGCAGGCCCAGCCTGTGGCCAACACCCTGTCTAGCTTTGCCTCAGCTGTATGTGGTTCTCTGTCCCCTGCCTCCTATTTGTGGTGGCCCCCACTGGAGAGGCGGTCCCCAACAGGCGGTGGTCCCAGGAGATTCCCAGTGGTCTCAGGAGATTCCCAGACCCTACCCTGGGCTGTGAACCACACATGGGCCAGCTTAGCTCCCAATAACCATCTCCGGGTCTGTAGGGCCCCTGCTGGATTTAACCCAATCTAGGACTCTGTAGAGTTGGCAGAAGATACCCACTGACTCTGGGTGACTCTGTATTTCCCTTGGCTGGCATATTCCTTCTTTGCCTCTCCAAAGTGGGAAGTGTGATCTTGGGTGTCCTAATAATGTGATCTCTGAGGCCCTACCTTGCTGGAGACATGAACCGCCCCCCCCCGCCCCCTGCCCAGTTACCTTCTGTTCTGTCTTGACTTTGGCATTGTAGAAGGAGATGGAGTCAGGGCCCTCTGGCAGCATCATCTGCTGCAGCTGGCTGAACTTGTCCTGGTCATCTTCTCCCTAGGGGAGGCTCAACTCAGCATAGTCCCTTCAGCCTGCCATTGTTAGGAACTTCCCTGACAGGGCCTGGAAGGGCGGGGGGCATCAGGGCAGCCCCTTGCAGGGTTTGTAAACCCCCATGCAGGGTAGCTCACAACCCCTGGTCCCATATTTGCCAGACATCCTGTAGCTGCCACCTGGGCAGGATGAGCCACCCCGGAAAGGTGGCAATAGCAAGTGATGTTTTCTGTGTCCCCATCCTCCATAACTGGGGAGACCTGGACCTGTCCAACTGCCTGGGCCAGCCGTGGGAGAGGCTGGGAGCAGCCTATACACGGCCATGTTTGCGGAGAAAACAGAGGACAAAGGCCCACCAACCTGTGCTCATCCACTGTCCCCACACTGGCCCCTGTGCCACTCACCAGAGCCACGAGCCTGCTGATAGGCACCATGCCTGGCCGGATGCCACTAGCTGGCTTCAGTGACACTTGCATGTCCTCGGGGATGAAGAAGGACTCGTTGTACCAGATATCAAATTCTGCAAGGAGGCAGGAAGACAGCACTGTGAGGTGTTGGGGAGGCCCTGAGGAAGCAGGTAAAGCCTGTGTGTGTGCCTGTCACAGGCTCACCCTGTTCTTCGCTTCCTGCTCTAGGGTCTCACCCTTTCCTGTCTCCCTCTCCAGTTCTGAGTCCTGGAAACACTTCAAAGCCCCTGTCCAGCCCCAGCTGTCAGAGAGAAGCTCTGAAGCCGCTTCGAGAACCCAGGTGGTGGCCTTGCCCTCTGCCTCCCGGGACATCAGGTGGCCGGCCGACCTTCCCAAATGGCACACCCATGAGTAGGCGGTGGCGACACTGATCCACCAAGTGCTGGCAGTACTGGATCTCAGCCCTGAGGTCACGCAGGTCCTGATACTCAGCCCGGTACTGCTTCTTGAGGTCTTTGAGCTTCAGGATCATCAGGAATTCCTCCTCGTCGATGATCATCAGCCCCTTGCTCTCATACTCGCCTGCAGGGACACAGGAGGTCAGAGAACGAGGTGTTCACTTGGGGCGTGGGGAGGGAGGAATTCTGGAAAGAGGGAACAAAATGCTGGCAAAACACGAAGACCAGACACCAGAGGAAGGGCTGGGCTGTGGGGCCGGGGTGGGCAAAGCACGAGGAGGCCAGGCCACCAGGCCACGTCTCACCGGAAGAGGGAGTTCAGCTCAGAGGGGGCCACAAGGGCAACTTTAAGAACAGGAGGGGTGCGCAGGGGAGAGGGTAGAGATGGCGCATGCTTCACACTTATTTTGGTCTCAAACCTTACTGGCCAAACATAGTTCGGGAGTCACCTCAATTAAATGGATGTCTACCTTTTTTGTGAGTCATATACATGAACTGCCACCACGGGCTAGTACCACAAGGCACCTGGGCAAGGTTATTAAGAACAGAGCGTGTAAATCTGTATTATGTCAAGAGGCTGTAAGAGGCTCCAGGAGGAGAGGGGTTAGTTGTGCTATCTGTCATCTCATGGTCTCGGCATGAGCTTTTAAGGTCTGTCAGATGAGGGTTGCTGAGTTAAGACAAAATAACATGGTCTGTGGAGCCATTCACTCAGCCGGCCACTGCCCACGGGACCTAGAAAGCTCACCACAGGCATCATGTCAATCGCACGAGGGCTGTGGGGCTTCCACCCTAGGGAACCCCGGAAAGTGAGGAGGGGAGGCGCATAAGGCAGTCTCCAGGTGTCCTTCCACTGATACTCAGTGGGGAAAAATTAAGGTACACTGTCACACCATTTATGGACAGGCAATTAGAATCTTGAATTGGTCCCAATTCAGGAAGTCTAGAGAGGGAGGGTACAGAGTGGCCCCCTCCCAGGTCCCTCCCCTTCAGTGCAGAGCGGCCTGGTCTGTGTGCTGTGGGCAGTCCCCAGTGTGGTCACTGTGATAGACACAAGTCCTTTACAAAGTAAAGTCTTTACAGTATTCTGATGACAGGGGGAGGGACCGTGAACACCTTGTGTCCCACCGGGGGGTTCTTGGATTATTGCCAAGGAAAAAACTTCAAAGAGTTGAACCTAAAATGATTTTTCATTTTTCTTTCACAAAACACTAATTAACATGCCAAATTTGCTGACCTGGCTGGGCCAACAAGTGGCTATCAGTCAAAATGAATCAAAAAACAAATTTACCTGATCTATTCCCTCAAGATAAAAGTATTTTATTTAGTATTTTAACAACCAATGGGAAAACAACTCATGTTGGGGGGAAAGAGCAAAAATGTGTGTTTTTGGGCACCTGGGTGGCTCAGTCAGTTAAGCGTCTGCCTTCCGCTCAGGTCATGATCCCAGGGTCCTGGGATTGAGCCCCTGCTTCTCCCTCTCCCTCTGCCCCCCACTTGTGCTCGCTCTCTCTCTCTCAAATAAAATCTTTAAAAAAATGTTTTTATACTGATAGATAAAATTTTAAATATTTTATTTCATTTTATTTATTTGAGTAATCTCTACACCCAACATGGGGCTCGAACTCAAGACCCTGAGATCAAGTCATATGCTCTTCCGACTGAGCCGGTCAGGCACCCCCAAATTTTAACTATTTTAAAATATTGTTTGTTTAATCTTCATCTCATTCCTTAAAAATATCTGTTTTCAAGAATATTTAGGCATAAATGATATGTCAGCATAGCATGAATATGTATTATTTAAGATATGTAAATAGGTAATAAGAAGTTGCATAGTCTAAGAAAGTGCGGGCAGAAGGGACAAAGAAGTCCTTGGTCCCGTAAGATCTTCACCCTGGAGGTTCTGGGTTGGGGCCTATCTGGAGCTACCATGACCAGCCCTCCCCCATGCCCACACCCATGGAGGCTTAGCCCTCTGGAATAGTGCGTCACAGTTGGTCTGCAGAGTATGAGCAAAGTGGCCTCACGAATTTGAAGTTGCCCTCTGAGACGTAAATGAGTAAAGTGCACATCTCACTGTGAGATGAGCCACCTGGCCTGCAGAAATAAAACAAATGACATCTGCAGATGCCCCGACGGATCACTGCCTAGGAAGCCCGCCTGGAATAGGGCTGTGATTTAGCCAGGGAAAGCCCAGTAACCTCCAATGTGCCCTGTCGGGAGGACAGTGGAACCAGCAATGTGAACAAGAATGTGGCTTCTGAACCTCTGGCCCCAGAGTCAGGATGGTTACTCATTAAAATGCAGGTTCTGGGCCTTGCTCCAGATCGCCTGAGTTAGAACCAGTAGTCAGGGCCTAGGAGTCTGTGTTTGATCAGCCCTCTCCGATAAGTCCTCCGCACACTCAAGGTGTGAGGGCACCTCAGGGCAGCGCTGAGCGCTGTCCGCCACTGGGACAAGGGCACCAGGGTCAGGGTAACCAGTGAGCACCCTCCCCACACTGAGGTCCCTGCTCTCTGAGCCTGAGGACCCCCCCACACACACACACACATACCACCTGCCTTAGGAGACTAGACTTTGCCAGGCCAGCATGGGTGTTGAGGATTTGGCATGAGGAATGATCTCAGTGACAATGACTCCCTAGGCCCTCTGGTACCCATATTCTCTTTCCCTCCTCAGTTTCTTGTGTCTTAACCAGCACCCCCATGCCAATCAGACTACCCTGGCCAGTGAGGAGACCACACGAGGACCTAGGGCCCTTGTGGGGGTCACCAGCTGCCCATCTCCCTGGGGAGGCCTCTATAAAACCAAAGGCCTGCTTCTCCACTGGGAGCAGCACGTATCAGGGAGAAGGCCCAGCACTTAGGTCTGAGATAACAAAATAATGGGAGACCCACAGGCGAAGGCTGACTGACAGGGAAGGAGCCTAAGCCTCCCCGGGGCTGACTAGAGCCACATGATGACCCAGGCGTGAAGACCACACTTCCACATGCCCTGCTGGCCCCCACCCACCTCAGTCTCCTGTGCCCAAGACGGCCCTGTTTAGAGCAGGATGACTCAGCTCCCACAGCCCCCGGCCACCTTCCTACCACATTCACCTTGCTTCTCCCGGAGTGACTTCTGAAAATTTAGTGCCTCCTTGGTCATGTCCATCTCCCGCTTGATGGCATTGATGCGCTGTGTGGTCTCACTGGCCCTTTTCCTCCGCTCGTTCAAGATGGACTTGTTCTCTTTGAAGATGCGGTTGATCTCACTGCCCCGCTCATTCTTAAAGTCCTCAAAGGCCACAGGTTTGGGGGGTGGGGTACTGGGCCTGAAGACAGAAGGGGAGGGGAAGGGGAGCCAGAGCCCAGCACCTCGCCTCTCTTCCCGGGGGGAGGAGCGGGGGGCTTCTGTGGGCCGGAGGCCAGAACTCCCAGGCACCCTGTGCAGGAACCACTCCCCAGTCTCCGTCTCTCCCCGCACGCAAGGACACGTGACCACAGCAGAAAGTGAGGACAGCAAGGAAAAGCGTAGGAAACAGAAAACAAAGCAAAAAACCATGCACTACCTACTGGCAACTACACCTTGGTGTATCTCCTTCAGGGATTTCTTTGATACAATGTTTGAGGTCATGCAGTAGATATAATTTTACATCTTACATTTTTCACAGAGGCATTCCTTCATGCTCTAAGGCACTCTGAGAACTCTGGTTAATGAGATGTAAGGTGAAGTGTTGGGGGCCAGGGGGTGTGGACTGTCTGCAACTTCCTTTGAAATGCATCAAGAGGCGCCTGGGGGGCTCAGTCAGTTGAATGGCTGGCTCTTGGTTTTAGTTCAGGTCGTGATCTTGGGGTTCTGGGATCGAGCCCTGCGTCGGGCTCCCTGCACAGCAGGGAGTCTGCTTCAGGATTCTCTCTCTCTGTCCCTCCCCCTGCTCATTCACACTCTCTCTCAAATCAATGAATCTTAAAAAAAAAAAAGTTAGGGGCACCTTGGCTCAGTCAGTTAAGCATCACCTTTAGCTCAGGTCATGATCCCTGGGTCCTGGGATCGAGTCCCGCATCGGGCTCCTTGCTCAGCAGGGAGTCTGCTTCTCCCTCTCCCTCTCCCCCTCCCCACTGCTTGTGTGTGTGCTCTCTCTCTCGAGTTCTCTCTCAGATAAATAAATAAAACCTTTAAAATATAATAAAAAAATTTTAAAAAGTTAAAAAAAAAAAAGAAATGTATCCAAAAAATAAGAGGGATGGAGAGAAAGACAGATGCATGATGAAGTAAGTAATGTGTTAAATGTAGAATCAAGTGGGTGTTTGCTGTACAGTACTTTCAACTTCTCTGAGTTCTTGGAAATGTTCACCTGCTGGGGAAAAAATTCTTCATGCACATCCTCGTACATCCCAAGGGCAGAGATGATAATTCACTTAGTACCTTTTCCGTAATGTTAGCTACTGAAAGTGTTTCCCAAAATTGTTTTTGGCTTTTTAAATTAATGATGCAATGAACATCCGTTTGCATAAATCTCTGTCCACATCTCTGTTTCCTCAGGATACATTACTGGATACTCAATTGCTGGCTCGCCAGGGAGAGGAACTGAGTAGCTATAGAGGAAGGGGTCTCATGCCTTGAGAATTTGGGGCCTTTTGAATGCTTTAGTTATTTTTTTCAATGTAAATGTAATTATTTAAATAAGTGCTATTTGAAGGGCCTAAAATGATTCCATGTATAACTGCATATATTGGAGGACTCCTGAGGTGGGACCATTTCACCTGTGGATAAGCCATCACGTTGCTTCTTTCTGGACTGTGCTCCTAGTCTTTGCCTATTATCCCCTATTTTATTTCTCATCTATCTGCAGGCGCTCTTGACATCCTGAGGATCACACTCTGGTTTTGAATGATCTGGTGAACTTGCATGAGGTGTTACTTACCTGGGTGGGCGTGATTCCTCCTTCGGGGAGTCTGAGGGAAGAGGCTCAATGCTGGAGGTCTCCCGGTCCCGCAGAGGCAGCTCTTTGACATCCCCCTCCTTGGAGGACAGGGTCAGCTGGGTCTTGGAGGTAGAGACCTCCAAATCCTTGCCACTCACAGGGCTGCTGGCACCTTCCTTTTTTGCTGAGGAGCTGGAAGGAGAAGGCAGGGAGGCCCCAGGGCTCAGTCATGGGCAGTAAGGTGTCTCTGGTACTTAGGGGAGTGACATTTCCAAACCCTCAGACATCAGAAGTCCCATCCCAGCCAGGAGACACCTGGGAAAACTAGGCAGGCTCCAGGTCTGAAAGCAGCTGGACCTGTGGGGCGGGCCACAGGCTCCCGGAGCATCCGGGCTGCTGAGGTCTTGATCACACAGGCCTCCCGGGGAACGGGTGGCAGAGCTCCCACCCAGGGTAGGTCTGTCTGCGGACCAAAGGTAAAGCAAGACATGTCTGCCCTGCTGCCCTGACCAGTCCACGACCTGCTCTCCCGCCTCCACGAGTGCCCACACCCACCCCCAGGAAAGTAGCTGCCCTCGCTCTCCAAGTGATGGTGCCCAGGGTCTTCCTCCTCAGAGAGGCACATCTGAGCCGGCCTGAGCCATCAGGAGGAGGCCAGGGGCCTCGGCAACCCCTGCTACCCGACTCCTGTTCTGCATGGAACAGTTTTCTACAGTCAGCTCTGGCCTGTGTTTCTTTAGCAGATGGAATAACAGCAACACCACATTCGCACTGCCTACTTTCTAGGTACAGGGACTGCCTTCACCCATTTATCTTCCCAATAACCCCCCTGACTTTGAAGCTACTATTAGGATTCCCAATTTAGGGAGAAGGAAATGGAAGCACAGAGAGGCTGTCATGCCTCCCATGAGGTGACCCCTTTAGTGAGAGGAGCCTCCTAGAGCCTGTGTTCACGTCCACCACTACCAGCATCTTCCAGGGACGGCATCTCATTAAGTGAGCCTTGACACTCCTCTCACCTGGCACACACAAATGATTCTTGTCTGGAAGGTGAACTGGGGTTTTTAGGTGACATGAGTACCAGGGAGCTGGGTCACAAAAGGACTCCGGTTAGGGGTGGTTTCCGCATGTAGTACTGGGGGTAGGGGGGTGCTAGCCCGGCTTCTCTCTTCCACTCTATCACTCCTCAGTGGTGTGACCTTGGGAGTGATTTCGCCTCTCCGAGCTTTGGTATCTACATCAGTAAAATGGAGACATGAACTCCTACCTCCTGGGGTTGCTGTGTGGACAAGAGGTAACCAGCACAGCCTGGGCCCCACAGATGTTGCTAGTATTGGCAGGCAATACGAGCAACTGGGACCACCCAGTAGCGAAGACACTAGCTTGTGTCCTCTCTTTCACCAGCCAAGGAGGGCCAGATGCTCAGCAGGTAAAGCAACAGGAAGGTTCCTCACCTGAGCTGTTCTTTGAACGTCTTCTTGGACTTGGATTTCTTCCCAGGTTTGGTAGAGTAAGGGATGACCCCGAGTCCGAAGCCTTGTCCATCAGGCTCACCCACTAGGTGGCCATCAACGTCCACAAGCCCTGCCTGGAGAGAGGCCAGCCACAGGGCCGAGGGTTAGATTAAGGGTTTTGGCCTGTGGGGGACCCAAGTATATATGTACCCAGGTGGGCATGTTCACCCCACACGCCAAGATAGCAGGCCTAGGCTGCTAGCTTCAGGCTATCTCCAACAGCACTATCTCTGATCACCCTACCAACGTCCATGTTCCACATCAAATCCACTCGATGGTCTGGTGTCTCCTTGAGGATCTTAAGGCCCGTCTCCAACCTAACTCCAGGAATTGGTCTTGTTTATGGTCATGTCTCCAACATTGTAGATCATTTTGAATTCATATATGGTTTACTCTTGCATGGGTCCCACTCAACCTGGTGTTACCATTATCTGTTGCAACCCCAGATCTGCTCTAATGCGGAACACCTGCTGTTTCTGGAAAGGTCTGGAGATGGAAAAAGTCTGACATGAATGCTATCAACAAGAAGCAACCATGCATACCTTCTGGACTGCAGAGATGGCAGCAAAGTCATTCTTGTCTATGAGGGTGTATTTCCTGCGCAAAGTGGACTCCACTTCCTGTTCCTGTTGGCTTGAAAGAGAGAATGAGAGAACACCTCGCACTTTGGCGCTAGGCTGAACCTTCCAGAGCAAGAACCAAGTATGGGAATTAGAAGTCATTTGGGTGTGGCCCCTTGGGATGGAACCATACCCTCATCATGAACCAGACTAGACCAAACAAGCCCATTCCACACCCCGATTCCTCAGGGCACACACCCACTGTCCAGCCCTAAAATCCGCAGTGGCCACCCTTATGTGCCAGGCACTTCTGCTCCAAAACTTTAACAAGGACTGTAAGCCTGCCTCAGGACCATGCTTTCCCACCCAGGTTCTATCTTTACAAGGCCCTTGGGAATCATGTGACCCATGTCTGTGCTACTACCCAGCATGAGCTGCTCAGTCTACAGGTGTGTCTGCACCCAAATAAACTGCAAATGACTCCTGAAGTGGGAGTTGGGCACAGGGTGTATTCACAATGCCCTGCTCTGGCCACACTCAGAGCTGGTACTCCAGAAGGACCCCCCGTCTAATTAATGAACTCAGGAAACACCCACCAGGGACTACTTCCTCTCTGAGCTGTCCTTGATTGGAGGGCTCTCCTCCCCGCTTCCCCCAGGGGAAAGGGAGGGCTGGAGGATCTGAGAGCTCAGGGGCCTGGGCACACCCCAAGGACTCTGAGCTGGCTTCTCACCCATGAGAAACAGGGCAGTGTGCTTAGAGGCCACACCTTGACCATGGGAAATGAAAAAGGCAGCCTGATGTAGGAGTCAGGTGGGTGGGTGGGGGTCCCTTACCTCAGCACCACCCGGAACTGGTTGAACACCTCCTGGATCTGTCTGAGGTTGATGATCTGGAGGGAAGACAGCAGGGCAGAGAGGTTGGGCTTCAGGCAGCACAGGACTGAGGGTGTGTCTATGGTTAGTAGAGAAACCAGGACTCTTCGGCTAACCCTTGATCATCTGCCTTAAGAATGGAACATCTGAAATCTCCTCAAGAACAGAGAAACGGGTGCCTGGGTGGCTCAGTAATTGGGCATCTGCCTTCAGCTCAGGTCATGATTTCCAGGTCCTGGGATTGAGCCCTGCGTCGCGCTCCCAGCTCAGTGGGGAGCCTGCTTCTCCCTCTCCCTCTGCTTCTCCCCCTGCTTGGCTCTGTCTCTCTCTCTCAAATGAATAAATAAAATCTTAAAAAAAAAAAAAAGAACAGAGAAACAATTGATTCATAGTTTTCAAACTAAGTATTTACTGAGGTTATAAAAATGACCTTCCCTGGAGCTCCTGAGTGGTGCAATCAGTTAAACAGCTGACTCTTGGTTTCAGCTCAGGCTGTGATCTCAGGGTCATGAGATGCAGCCCCGTATCAGGCTCCATGCTCAGCGGGGAGTCTGCTTGAGATTCTCTCTCCCTCTCCCTTTGCCACGCTTGCATGCTCACGCTCTCTCTCTCAAATAAATGAATCTTTAAAAATTACCTTTTCTAAGTGAAGGTCTCTATAAAATTAAAATGACTCTAGTTCTTGAAAATACTAAGAAAAAAATTTTAATAAAATTTATGGTCTTCAGCTCTCTCCTTCAGCTCTCTCTCTTGTTTCTACAAGGTTCCGTTATGAACTTTCTGTGTGGCACATACACATCTGTGGCTAGAAGAAGGCCAATGGCTTCCCTCTTGGCCCTACAGACCACAAGCATTACCCTTGCCGGAGGGTCAGTCTGGGACTAACCCTCCTCCAAGGCCAGAAGAGCCCACCCCTGTTGTCCCAGGCCTGCCAGTTATAGCTGCCACAGTAACAGGCCTGGGGTGGGGGTGGGGGGGTGATCTGCCATGTAGCTCCCTGATGAGGGGTTTGCTGGCCTGCACTGTAAAAACAGAACGCATCCTTCTCTCTGAGGACCCTTCCCTGTGTGGCTGCGGTCTCTTCCTCCTTGGCCTACTCCAACACAGGCCCTGCATGTCTGCCCTGTCAGCCCGCATGACCATCATCCTTGAATGACCTCACTCCGCCCAGCACAGCTGAGCACCTGAGCTGCGGCAGCTCAGTTAATTCCACTTTGGTTTCCCTCCTCACTCCAAGTACAGGAGGTTGAGCATTTTGCTGAAGTCACTCAGCAAGGAGACAACTGAGCTGAGATGTGATCCGGGCAGCCTGGCTCCAGGGACCACACCTGTGCCTGGGGTGATGGACCACCCCTGTGTGGTCAAGTGTGTTCAAGGCTGCTGGCCACTCTGAGGGGCACACCCATCCTTGTAACCCTAAACACAGATGCTGAGTCCTCGGTAGGCTGTAGGGCCCGAGGCCAGGGGTCCAGCACCACCCACCCCATACCCACCGCACCCACTCGGTGTGAAGTTCCAAGGCCAGCACAGCACAAGGGGGGGATGCCCAGGAAAGGGAAGGCATGGTCCCAAGGAAAGGCTCCTTACGTCAATCTCATCCAGGGTCCCCTCCAGGTACCTCCGCACCTGGGAGTTGATCTCAGCAATCTGGATTTCATCCATGGGATCATAGTTCACAAGGGTACGGTTGGCCTTGGAGGAGGATGAAGAACATGCCAACAAGCTCCAAACACCTGAGCCCAACAGGGGCAGCAGGGGTCATTCTGAGAACCGTTCAGGGGAGGTTGGACACAGGGCAGGACCACTGGGTCCTGGCCAGGTGTTCGGGTCACAGAGGGACAACTGGGTCTCGAGAGCCGCCTGACATGGGCTTGCCACTTCAAGCAAGGGGGGCTCTGCTGGCTGAGTCTCAACACACTCTGTAGCATGAGGGCCATGGGAGGAGGGTGGCTGCCTCTGCCTCAAGAGCCCCCCTGGACCGTGAGCAGGCCCAGGCAAGCCACCAGAGGTCTCCCATTCCCACTCTCTGCCCTCAGGGCCCTCTGCTGCCGCCCCCTCCCTCACTGCCCAATCTGCCCCACCTCCCCTGACCTTGACCATCATGCTCTCTGCCCCTGCCCTAGCTGCCTGGCACCTGGCCCCCTGCCCCTCGTTCTCCTGTCAACTGTCTGCCTCCGCTCCCTGATATCTGACACCCCTGCCCACATCCTCCTGCTCTTCTAGGATCCCTGCCCTCCAGGCATTCCTGCTCCCCAGGCCCCCTGGCCAAGTCTCCCTGCCTACTTGGCCCTCCCACCCATCTGGCTCCTGTCCACCCAGTCCCTCTGCCCACCTGGTACCCTGACCCGAGCCCCTCTAGCAGTCCAGCCAGCCCCCACTCCAGACCCCTGCCTCAAGCCCCTTACCAGGCTGTCATGGATGGCCAGCTCCTGCTTGAGCAGCACCAGCTCCTTCTCCAGGTTCTTGACCATTCGCTGCCAGAAAACAGTTTGGGGAGGGGCAGGGAGGCCAGTCACAGAGGCCACCCTGCCTCTTCCATATCAAGCCCACAATTCCCTAACCTATGCTTGGACATCCCGGCCCCTCCTGGAAACCCATGGGGTGTGATGTCAGCATCTGGACAATTCCCTCCCCGCTGGTGACTTTTCCCCAACTGGGGTGAGTTTAGGGTCTGCGGGGGCCTCAGCAGTCCCCTGGCCTCTGCCTCTTACAGCAGCGGAGACAGAAGAGAGTGAGCACAGGAACCCACAGGGCAACCTCACACCACAACTCCCGGGAGCTTCAGATTTCTAGTCTACCAGGGCGATGGCCCTCTCAGTGCAGCCCACTGCCACCAGGATGCTTTCCAACACAGCCGTACCTTCTACCCTCATCCTTCCCAACCACTGCACAGGCATGTCACTGTTCCCTGCTGATAATCAGGTACGTCACCTCTAATATTTTTGCTGCTACAAACAACAGTGCACAGCATTTTTGTCCTTCTATCTTTGTGTCTTTCTAGGTTTTTGTAGGGTCACACAGGCTCTTTGTGACCTGCCCCCATTACTTCTTCCCTACTGTTCCCCTCCCCCAGCTCATTCCAGTCCTACCAAATTGGCACACTCCCGCCTCTGCCTTGCCTATCCCCTCTGCCCAGGACACTCTTCCCCCAAGTATTGCCCTGGCTCACCCCCACACCTCCTTCAAGTCTTTGTTCAAAAGCTTCTAAATTAGGCACACTTCAATCACCCCACCGAAAATTGCAATCCCCTCCCCACCCCCACACCACTCTTTTTTGCAAATCTTGCTCTAATTTTTTTCATAGCACCTATCACCAACATACCCTAGAGCAGTGCTGTTTAATAGAACTTTCTGTAATGATGGAAATGGTCTGTATCTGTGCTGTGAGCTACATGTAGCTACTGAACACTTGAATGTCACTAGGGTGACCCAGGAAGTGAACTTTTAATTTGATTTAACTAATTTAAATAGCCCCAAGCAAGTAGCAGCTACTGTACTGGATGGTGGAGCTCTAGAACTTAGCTATCTCTTTTTTTTTTTAACATTTAAAGAAATCTTTAAAGAGAATCGTACACAGGCGTACCTGATTTCATTGCACTTTGCTTTACTGAACTTCCCAGATACTGCATTTTTTTTTTACAAATTGAAGGTCTGTGGCAACCCCAGTTCAGGCAAGTCTATTTTTCCAACAGCATTTGCTCACCTCATGTCTCTGTATCACATTTTGGTGATTCTCATAATATTTCAAACCTTTTCATTTTTACTATATTTGTTATGTGATCTGTGTTCAGTGATTACGACTCGCTGAAAGCTCAGATGATGATTAGCATTTTTTAGCGATAAAGTATTTTTTTAACAGTTATTTACTTATTATTATTATTATTTTTTTTTTTTTTTGCGTAGGCTCCCCGCCCAGCATGGAACCCAACATGGGGTTTGAACTCACGCTCCTGAGATCAAGACCGGAGCTGAGATCAAGAGTTGGATGCTCAACCAACTGAGCCACCCAAGTGCCCCATCGAAAAAGCATTCTTAAATTAAGGTATGTACATTTTTTTTAGACACAATGCGACTGCACACTTAATAGACTACAGTATAATGTAAACATAACTTTTATAGGCACTGGGAAACCACAAAATTCATTTAACTCACTTTATTGTGATAGTCAGTATATTATAGTTGTCTGGAACTGAACCCACGATATCTCTGGAGGTATGAATATTTAAGGTGTACAACATGATATACATATACATAGTGAAATGATTACTACAGTCAAGTTAATTAACATATCTATCTCCTCACCTAGTGACCATTTTTCTGTGTGTGGTAAGAGCTTCTGAGGTCTACTCTCTTAGCAAATTTCCAGTATACAATATTATTAACTATGGTCACCATGTTATACATTAGATTCCCAGAACTTATCCATTCCATAAATGAGAATTTGTGCCCTTTGACCAACATCTCCCCTTTCCTCGGCCCCTGCCCCTACTCTTCGTAACCACTGCTCTATTCCCTGCTTCTATTAATCTGACCTTTTAGGTTTACATATAAGTGAGATCATGCAATATTTTTCTTTCTGTATCTGGTTTATTTCACTTGGCGTAATGTCCTCCAGGTCCATCCGTGTTGTTGCAAATAGCAAAATCTAGACTCACTTCCTTTTTTTTTTTATATAGTTTATTTAAGTAATCTCTATATCCAACGTGGGGCTCAAACTCACAACCTGAATATCAAAAGTCACATGCTCTCCCAACTGAGCCAGTCAGGCAGCCCTAGACTCCCTTATTTCTTTTATTTATTATCTCTCTCTCTCTCCCACCCTCAGCAGACCATCAGCTCTTTGAGGACAGAGATCTGTGTGTTTATTTGTATACTAACACTCCAAGTGCTTCAAAAAGTGTCCGGCACATGGTAAGTGCTCTGTAGATTTCAAGTGAATGGATTAATGATATTTCTAGAAACAGGACTGCTGAGTCATTTTACAGTTGATAGATACTGCCCTAGAGTCTTTCAGATGAGAGGTACAAGGGATTTTATGCTGAGAATCTTCACTGTGAAGAGGGCTTCCTTCAGTTGTCAAAAAATGGCCACTGGGGGCGCCTGGGTGGCTCAGTTGGTTAAGCGACTGCCTTCGGCTCAGGTCATGATCCTGGAGTCCCGGGATCGAGTCCCGCATCGGGCTCCCTGCTCAGCGAGGAGCCTGCTTCTCCCTCTGACCCTCCCCCCTCTCATGTGCTCACTCTCTCTCATTCTCTCTCTCTCAAATAAATAAATAAAATCTTTAAAAAAAAAAAAATGGCCACTGGAGGGAGCTCCTGACAACTGGATCCTGGGACTGGTGACCAAAGCTGTGACCAGTCTGCAGCAAGGGGTGACAGAACCCTGGCATCCTGGTGGCTCTGTGGCAATTCAGGGCACAAAGCCTGGGACTCAAAGCACATGACCAGGGTCCAAATCCTGGCTCTGCCCCTCTGGGAAGCCCCAAGATGGTCTCTTTCAGGTAGACTTCCTATGAGGCAACGGGAGAGGCTTGGTGGCCAGCCCCTCCTCTCAGCTGAGGGATCTCCACTCTGGAAGAGACAGCATGCCCAGCTAGGGAAAGTCTGCTTGCACCGTTGAGGGTCCCCAGCGGGATGACAGCCCGGTGTGGCATGGGGAGCCGGGCTCAGATCTCTGGGCCAGTCAGGTGATGTGGGAAATGGGCCATCGGCTCCCAGGGTAACCAGCCTCCACGTCACATCTTGAGCATAGGAGCTGCTTCTCCTAATGCCCAGCAGACTTAGTGGCCTCCACCTGGACCCCTGTACTGATTGGAGAAGCTGCTCAGAAACACAGGGCTAGAGCAGCAGACCCCACAGAACAGGACCTGGCAACACCTCCTGGCTGACTGACTCCCTTTTTTTTTTGGTACCCTAGGTAGAACACAACACCTGACCAACTCCTTTAAAGGTCAGGGACATTTTCTGGATGGAATCAGCACAGACTCACATGAGTTTCCTGATGGTCAGGGGTTTTCAGCATAAACGTAATGAGGATAATTCAGAAAGTTCTGTTTAAGTAGCACACCAAGCTAGGAGTGGCTCTCTGCCCAGGAAGCTTCCCTCGTTGACCTCCCGCTCCCTATGGCCTGCAGGCCCTCTCTTCTCTCAGCAGAGCAGAATACCAAGTGTCTCTCTGTTGCTTGTTTATGCCCGAGGCTCGCCAATTTTTACACCCCCTCACAGAATCACAGACTCCCAGAGCAGGAGGGTCACTGGAGTTCATCAGTCCAACCCCTCGTTCAAGGGTGAAAACTCCGAGGCTCAGAGACAACTGGTGGCAGAGGCAGATGAGGAATCCAGTCTCCCGCCTTACAACCAGCCCCACCGCCAAGGAAATTCTGTGGAAGCTCCCCCACCACCTTGAAAACAGGCATCGATGCTGAGAATGGCGCTAGAAATAACATAGGCAGGCTGGCTGTAGTCCAGGGAAGGGGGCCACCAAAGTAATTTCTCAGGTCTCTCTCAAGAGCTCATGCTCATAAATGCTGATCATAAAGATTATAAACATGGTCACGTTGGATGTCATGGAGACTTGGTTGGCCAGGACCAATAATGCCCATTTCAGAACAAAAATTACATGGAAGGGCACAGAAGTTCCTGCACAACGCCTACTACCCAGCCAGGTTTGCACACGGCGATGCGGGGGTCCCGAGCTCAGAGAACACCAGACGGAAATAAATAAAACCTCCAAGCTACAGAAAAGCATAGTAAATAATGCCATGAAACATGGGAAGACCACCCCAAAACCTGACTTGAACAGCATGCTGCCCTATTGGCTTCAGTTTTTTTGTTTTTCATTTTAAGAGCTAAAACATGGCAGATAAAAATGAAGCCCCTATGAACCTCACTCTAAGTCCATCCCCCCTGACATCCCAGAGGGAACCCCCAGCCTCGGTTTGGTCTTTCCACCCCCATGCTTTTTTCTTTCACTGCACTCGCATCTATCCATTAATGATATTCAGCTTTGCTTTGCACATTTTTAGATTCGGTGGAAATGACAGAGGCTACCGTTTGGCCCGCTGCAATCCCACTTGAGATTATCTATGCTTGCAGCTCGAGCCCCGGCTCCCTCCCTCCGTGACTCACTTAGCTACTCTCCTGTTAATTAAAGGCTACTGATCACGGCCCCAACTTCTCACTACACAATGAGCAGCACGAGCTCCGTTCTGCTCCAAGGCTGTTCACATACATATGCAAAGAGTGCTTCTAGATTGTCCACCCAGAAAGGGACACTGCTGACCTGTACGAGTGAGTAGAGGACTAGCTAAAATATTTATTGAGCATTTACTCCATGACAGCACTGTGTTAAGGGGTTTCTCCCCGTTATCTTATTCTTCACAACATCTCTTTGAGAGTGGATTCCGCTACTTCTCCAATTTATAATCAAAGACCCCGAGGCTTAGAACGGATAAGCATCTTGCCGAGGTTAGGCAGCTCATGGAAGGAAAGAGCAGGTGGCCGCACCAGGACAGCCCGATGTGGGGGCCATAGCTCTTGACTGCTATGCCAATGGTTCTCAAGTGTGGCCCCAGAACAGCAGTGGGGGACTTACTAGAAATGTGAATCCTTAAGCCTCACCCCTCCACCAATGGAATCAGAACTCCGAGAATGGGTCCAGTGAACTGCTATTCCAGAAGCCCACCTGCGCGTGTTTGAGAGCCCACGGCTCTAAGCCACTCCCCTCCTCAGCCTCCAAGCCACAGGTTAGCTCCACAGAGCCATAGGGACCATTATTTTCCGTCAGGATTTAGAATCTGGGAGGTTTAATTAACTACTTTGTCATGAGCTTAGGGCACGCATATGCTCCGGTCTCCGGTAACCATGATTCTACAAGCATCCCAAAGGAAAGCCAAATTATTGGTAAATGAGTTTTGATTTTGTTAGATGTTGCCAAAATGCTCTCCAAAGCAGCTATATGGATGACACTGGCCAGAAACAGACACTCACTCCTGTCTCTGCACATCCTCACCGTCATTCTCCATGATCGGAACAATTCTAGTTTTGGCTAGTGTGAGGGTGAAATTCCACTAAGCTTTCAACCTGCATTTCCCTGGTTAATGGTGATGCTGAGCATGCCTTCTGGTTGGTCAGCTGTGCTTGCTTAGAGGGATCATACAGGCTGGGGTGAAAGAGGTTTTGTAGTGACATAACCAGATGAGTCTAAGAGTTGGTCCACATTTATTTAACTCTGAAACAGTTAGCTCAAAGGAAGCCCCGGGTAGTCAGAGGCCCTGAAGCCTCACATATGAACTGGGTGGTAACCTGACCCTTTCACCTGTGTGCTGGCCCCCTAGGGTGTCTCCAGTGACTCTGAAGACTCTGGCCTGTCCCAGCGTGTAAAAGAACTGACCCAAGATTGCATGGGTATCTTTAGTTGAGGCAGGAAGGGAAGTCAGGCTTGTGTGATCCAGGCGGCACACCCACACACCTTCTCCACAGTGACACACCTGCCCACAAGCCCCTTAGTACCTCAGCATCATACTTTTCGTTGATGGCAGGCTCTGTGGTGACCAGCTTCATCCTGCTGGCAAACCGCAGGGAAGAAAGCTGAAAAACAGATCAGACAGCCCTCTATGTCTCTGGCCAACTGCTTGTGAGTGGAGATATTTGCAAAGCAGGTCAAAGGAGTCCACCAGGAAAGATGAATCTCTGCACATAGACATATTCCAAAGTGAAGTATGGGGTCTCCTTCTTGGGGGTTCCACCCGAGTCCCTCCGCAGGGGCAGCCAGGCAGGGGTAATTATGGCTGGAGGCCATGAGGCAGCCACATAAGCAGGCCCTTGAGAAACCGCTCCGATGCCGTGCCCCACTGCACTGCTGTTGCGTGCGAGGTGGAGGGCTGCTCCCTGGCAGGGGGGAACAGCCAGTGATAGCACAAGGCGGGCCCTGAGATCCCAACCTCACACCATGCCGGCTGACTCAGGGCCCTGAAACAGAGAGGCTTGGGCTGGGGGCGGGGGCGGGGAGTGGTTACCCAGGAGTGACCCAGAAGAAGGCCTGAAAGGGCTCTTCCTTCAAGCAGTCTGGTCTAGTGGTTAAGAACTCTGCCGCTGGGGCGCCTGGGTGGCTCAGTCGGTTAAGCGTCTGCCTTCGGCTCAGGTCATGATCCCAGGGTCC
>NC_138369.1:13754668-13765437 GCF_054177405.1 Leptonychotes weddellii
AGGCTCTCCTGCTCCGAGCACAGCAGCAAGTTCGGCCAGGACTCCCTCGCTGCATCTACTCCCACACATATCACAAGCAGTGTCACTGAATAAAGCAACATGATCCTTGACAGGAACTGTGTGAAAGTTTTAAAGCATTTGAAAAAGAGAATCATTAGCTTCCACACCCCAACAGGCCTTTGTCCCAAACCCTTGAGGCCCCTCCAACAGCAGCTCTGGGCTCTGCGGGCGCCGCCCTGGGTCACAAAGCTCTGGGGATGGCAGGTACCAGGAGAGCTGCTTCCTGCGCGGTGACCATCTCAGGGGTGGGGATAAGGAGAGAGAGGGGCCTTCCGCTGTCCTGGAGGGCACTTCTCAACAAGGCAGTCAGGAGGCCCGATTTTCATACAGTTCCTCTTGGGGTTCACCTGTGCTTTGTCATGCTTTGAGACTGGGAGGATCCTGAAGCCTTCCTCTGGGGATGCTGGCTGCACGTCAGCAGGAGCTCCCTCCCGGCCTCCCGAGTCCCAGGGCACCCTCTCTGGACGTGCAGGGCTGGTTCCTAATGCAAGAAACTGGGAGGCCCTGCAGTGTGCCTAGAAAGGACCTGTTTCGCCTAAGTGGACTCTCCAGATGACTGAAGCCTGCCCTAAACACCCACACTTGACAAAACAAAATGCCTATGGAGAGCTTTCCAAATCTGCCTTATTTATGGTGAGTGGCCCTTCAGAGGAAGAAGGGAGCCCCCGCCAGGGGGCCCAGCTGCGTGAGCTCACCTACGTCACCGCCTCAGCCATTAGGGCCCATATGACTGCTTCTGATTCTCATAAGCTTGTCCCCTCCCAGGTCACCTGGGCCCTGCAGGCTGGTTAATCTCCCTGCGTCACAACTCTGGCCACAGCCCTCCCCTACTCAAACCCCATGACACCCCAGCAACCGGTGGAACAGCCACGGCATCAGCCTGGCCACCTGCACCCACGAGGCTGCTACTGTTTGTTCTCGCCCTCCCCTTCCCAGGCCCCCCCAGCAGTGGCCAGATGTTCCTCGCAAGGCCCACACCTTCCGGCCCACAGTCCCCTCTGCCAGGAGCATCTCTGCTTTCTGTACCACCCATCCTTTAACCCCAGCCGGCTCGGTGCCCACCCTCCTCACCCCAGTTTGAGGAAAAGTCCCGCTACCCCTAACAGGCTCCTTCATCTGGGCCTCTCACGTTCTTGAGGGCCATGGCAAGGAACTCTGAGGCCTCGGGCCACAGATAACTCACCTCTACCAAGCTGCTCTTCCCAGTACCCCCCACCACCTTGCACACAGCACATGCTTGTCACGTGTCAGCTCACACAGGCCTTATAACCACATGGTGCTTCTAAGATTTTCAAATGTGTAATTACAAGAAGAACAAGAAATCCACTGTCCTAGATCCCAATTCACAGAAGCAGCACCCCAGGCAGCATGGTCCTTGCCCCCTGCGAAACTCTCACACAGTCCCCCATACTCTGCCTGCTTCTTGCCTTGTCTCCTCCTCAACACAGCCTCTGCCCCTTGGTACTTGGTATATGGATCCTGCCTGGGCCTCCCGCAGCAATTTTGGCTGATTCATCCCCTGGATCCCTTCCCTCTTGACAATGTCTATGGCTAAGTATGCCAGCTTAGCCAGCCCAGAGCCACCCTTACCTAGCCCTGGAACCCGTGAGAAGGATTCCAACTAGGCCACACGGGCTGTCTTTACGTACCGTCTCTTCCAACTGGGCAGCTTCTCCATAGATGTTCGTCAAGAGGACCATATTGCAATTTCCCCCTGCAGAAAGCAGGACACAGAAGAGCCACGAACCATGTGGGTTTTCTGCCAAGAGAGTCCTTTAAGGCTGGTGGGCGTCTGTTTTGGATTGAGTGTTTGTGTCCTCTCAAATTCCTATGTTGAAGTCCTATCCCCCAATGTGATCCCACCTGGAGAGGGGGTTTGTGGGAGGTAATCAGGTTTAGATGAGGTGCTGAGGGCAGAGCCCCCATAATGGGATTAGTGCCCCTATAAGAGAGAAAGACCAGAACTCTGTCTCCCTTTCTGGTCCCTCTCTCGTTTCTTTCTTTCTCTTGACCATGTGAAGGCAGCAAGAAAGCAGGCGTCTACAAGCCAGAAAGAGAGTCCTCACCAGAAACCATCCATGCTGAACCTTGATCTGGGACTTGCAGCCTCCAGAGCCGTAAAAGATAAATGTCTGTTGTGCAAGCCCCCCAGGTCTGTGGTGTTTTGTTATGGCCACCCGAGCTGACACAGGCAGGGTCACAAGGGACACATCCAAGCATGTACGAGGCTGGAGGAGGGAAGGGAAGGGGAGAGGCCACTGGATGTACCTAAAAGGGGCGGGGGGCAACAGCAGAGGAGAGATGGCAATGGGGCAGGGAGGGGCAGGGCAGAGGGCTGTGGGCCAGGGCTTTGCTGCCGGCGGCACTCCATGAACAATCAGACACCCGTGACTGTGCCATCAGGCCCAACACGAAAGCCTGGAGACACAAGGATGAAAAGACAGAGGCCCCGGGCCTCTGTCAGGGAGACAGTAGGGGAAGAGAAGGCTGCATGCAAGAGGCCCACCACCCGGTCTTGAAGGCCATGGAAGGATTCTGCCAGGTTTAGGGAGGGGAAAGGAGAAGGTATTCCCAACAGAGGCAAAAGCTCCAGCCAAGGTTCTGAGGGAACAGCACTGCACGCCGTGGGTGACAAAAGAAGGTACCACGCATGCTGTTGTCTGTGTCTGGGGTCACCGAGAAAAGGCTGCAGGGAAGTGCAGGCCAGCGGAAGGGAGCAAGTCCATGATCGCCAGCAGCAGCTAGGCCAGGCCTGTCCCTCCTCCCCGATACCAACCGCACACGCACCTAATGAGTCCTTCAGGGCGTGGGTGAGCTTGCATTGCCGGAAGGGGATGTGGTCCCGCTTCTGGTCCCCGAGGGCAATGATGGCCTGCTCCAGGAATGATAGCGACTTGTTGATGTAGGTGGCTTCCTTCAGCACGCGGCCCTCCGACTACAAAGCAAAGGTCAGGTCCACTTCACACCAAATAGGGAGGTTGCCCCGGGGAGAACACAGCGGGTGGGTGGCCAGACCAGAGCCTCCTTCCCTGAGCCAGCTCTCCTCTTAATGTCCTGGGATTGTATCCCATCTCGGGCTAATACTAACATTCCCAGGAATGCTCATGCAAACATTCATGGCGGGCGCCTGGGTGGCTCAGATGGTTAAGCGTCTGCCCTCAGCTCAGGTCATGATCCCAGGGTCCTGGGATTGAGTCCCGCATCGGGCTCCCTGCTCAGCGGGGAGCCTGCTTCTCCCTCTGCCTCTCTCTCTCTCTCTGTCTCTTACGAATAAATAAATAAAATCTTAAAAAAAAAACATTCATGGCAGCGTTCACATGAATATGAATACTTACATGAATATTCATATGAATACTCACTTAAGAGTCACACCAGCATGAATACGCACAGGAATATTTGTGTAGATACTTGAGGAAATCATCCTGAGGCTATCATACACATAAAAACACTTAAACAAATGCACATAGGAGGGGCTCTTGGGTGGCTCAGTCAGTTAAGTGTCTGACTCTTGATTTGGGCTCTGGTCATGATCTCAGTGTTGTGGGATTGAGCGTGGGGTTGGGCTCTGTGCTCAGCATGGAGTCTGCTTGTCCCTCTCCCTCTGCTCCTCCCCTCCCCGCGCACATGCTCTCTCTCTCTCCTTCTTTCTCTACCTCTAAAATAAATAAAATCTGGGGCGCCTGGGTGGCTCAGTTGGTTAAGCGACTGCCTTCGGCTCAGGTCGTGATCCTGGAGTCCCGGGATCGAGTCCCGCATCGGGCTCCCTGCTCAGCAGGGAGTCTGCTTCTCCCTCTGACCCTCCTCCCTCTCATGCTCTCTGTCTCTCATTGTCTCTCTCGCAAATAAATAAATATTTTTAAAAAAAATTAATAAAATAAAATAAATAAAATCTTTTTAAAAAATGCACATAGAAATGCTCACTGCATACTCCTGTGAATACTTATGCTACTCTTCACATTCATATGAATATCAGAGATGAAAGACTCATGTGAACACTCACCTTCATACACAGAAATGCTAACACTAGCACAGAGCATTTACTGAGCACTTACTGAGGGCCGGACACCTTGCTAAGAATTTAGGGGCCATCATCTCATTCAACGTTTACAAAAATCCCATTAGGTGGGAACCGCAACTATGTTGCTGCTGATGTGTAATTCTGTTCCCCAGCAACACAGGGTCAAGCCCACGTGCTCTAGTGTGCCTAGCTGAGGACTGGGCTCACAAATGCCCCCTGAGGGGGGTGCCTGGGTGGCTCAGTCGGTTAAGCGTCTGCCTTCGGCTCAGGTCATGATCCCAGGGTCCTGGGATCGAGCCCCACATCGGGCTCCCTGCTCTGTGGGCAGCCTGCTTCTCCCTCTCCTCCCCACTTGTGCTCTCTATCTCACTATCTCTGTCTCTCTCAAATAAATAAAAAAATATATATATATAAAAAAAAATTAAAAAAAACAAAACACAAACAAATGCCCCCTGAGGGACGGCCCATGTGCACAGCCGCTCTGCCGGAAACAGGGTTGTGGTTTGTTGGGAAGGAACCTCCCGCTACCCACTTACCCCAGACTTCCCCAGCCTTTCCGAGCCCGCTAGATCCACCAAGTTAATTTTGGAAGTGATGTACTTTTCGTCTGATAAAGTCCGTGAATGGGCCTACGAAACATCCAAACAGAGGTGAGACATCACAGGAAGAAGCTTCTGACAGAGCCGGCCCCGTGAGACTCGGCCGCCCCTCCTGGGCTATTCAAGGAGCTCGCACTCACCTCCACGTAGATGGTGAAAATGCAGTGTGACCGGGATGAGTTTTTGTTCATTGTGTGGGAGGCAATAATCCTGTTGGTCTCTCCCTAAAGAGGAGGGGGAACATAGACAACATTTTGAAAAATTAAAATAATAAGGCATTCAGGTCATTTTTCAACTATACCAACAGCACAAGTGACTTCATGTTACTGCCATCAGACCTTCCAGAGAAATCTCATTTATAAACTAGGAGAATGGGAGACCAATTGGGAGTCCAGACCTAGACCTTCACCCTTTGCTAGGGATGTGTCAATCTGTAGAGCTTTCTGAAAGGCAAAGTAGTAATAAGAATTAAGAGTCTTAGAGGGCACCTGGTTGGCTCAGTTGGTTAAGTGTCTGCCTTTGGCTCGGGTCATGATCCCAGGGCCCACATTGGGCTCCCTGCTCAGCAGGGAGTCTGCTTCTCCCTCTCCCTCTGTCCCTCCCCACTGCTCATGCGCTCTCTCTCTCTCTCTCTCTCCAATAAATAAAATCTTTAAAAAAAAAGAATTAGAGTCTTAGAAATGTTCATGAATACTGACTCACAATCAATGTACGTATTCAGTGATTAGGGAATGGTCTGTCTGTATAATGGAATGTCATCCAGCCAGAAAAATGTTGACAAGTATTTTTTAATCATAGAGAAACGCAGAATACAAAATCATAGCAAACTAACTCCAATGGCACATTAAAAGGATCATATACCAGGACGATGTAGGACTAACCCCTGGGATGCAAAGATGGTTCACCACATGCAAATCCATCAGTGTGGTGCACCACATTAACCGAATGCAGGGTAAATCATATGACGGGACAATCTAAGGAATGCAAAAGAAATGCATACAAGAAAGAATACACAGTTGCTTCCAATAAGATATTCAGAACGGTCACTTCTAGGCTGGGGTTTAGAGATCATTTCTTTATTTTATTTTTTTCATTTTTTAAAAAGATTTTATTTTTAAGTAATCTTCACACCCAACATGGGGCTTGATCTCATAACCCCAAGATCAAGAGCTGCATGCTCCACCAACTAAGCCTACCAGGTGCCCGTTTGTTCTTTTTCTATAGGTTTGCGTTTTCATATTTTTACAGTGAACATGTTATTACTTTTTTTTAAAGATTTTATTTATTTGAGAGAGAGAGTGCATGTGCGCACATGCACATAGAGGTTGGGGGGGGGTAGTGCAGAGGGAGAGGGAGAAACAGACTCCCCACTGAGCAGGAAGTCCGATGTGGGACTCGATCCCAAGACCCTGGGATCATGACCTGAGCTGAAGGCAGACGCTTAACCAACTGAGCCACCCAGGCGCCCTAGTGAACGTGTTATTACTTTTAAAAATTATGAAAAATGAATTAATTTGTATTTTTAAAGGGACAGCAAGCCCTTGCTTCTAATTCACAAGATTGGGCCCAATGACCAGAATACACTTAAAGATGTGGTGGAAATGGCTGTTCTTAGGAGAAAAAGGTCCTTGTGGGAGGGACTCCACAGTACCCTTAAAGGCCCCAGAGAAATGCTCTGAACAAGTCCCAAAGCAGTGATGACAGGGGAGAGGAAGGGAAGCCCTGAGCTGTGGAGCAGACCTGGCTGAACCCCTGGCTGACGCCCGTGGCCACATCTCCACAGCTTCTCACTGTCGCCTGTCCTACAAATTCAGTGACATTCACCAAGAGCGTAAGGGGTCACATCACCTTCATCCTTCAGTCCCCTCTTTGTGAAGTGCCCTCTGCCCTTGTCTTTCTGGCTTCCACTAGGCAATCTCTGATGGCCTGAGAAGTGCACTTCCCTCCTGAAGAGTCCTTTGCTAACTGCTCCCGAGCCTTCCTTCCACGGCATGGCAGTCTAGGAAACTCCACCCGACCTTCCCTCCCTTCACCTGAGGTAGGACTTGCATCGTGACCTGACAGCTGTCTAGCCTTACCCAGCTCCCTTCCTGCTTCCTTGACACGGGAACTTCCTCTCATAAAACCTTTGCACATTTAATCCCATCTTGGCATCTGCTTCTCAGAGAGCCCAGACTAACATACTTTGAAAAGACTGTTGAATAGACTGATAGTTGACTTCTCACTAACAATGGAAACCATAACTTTGCAATAATGTCTTTAGTATGGTAGAAGTGAAAAAAATGCCAAAATAGAATTTTACACCCAGCAAAAATATCTTTCAAGATTGAGGATAAATAAGGACATTTCAAAAAACAAGAAACTCTTTGTCACCAGCATGCTCACTGTAAAGGATGTATAATAGAAAGAAGGAAAACATTCTCCAGGGGAAGGTTATGGAGAAAAGAAAGGAAAAACAACAGAAGTGGTAAATACGAGGGTAAATGTAAAAGAATGCAGACTATATAAAACATTAATAATGATGCCCCTGCAGAGTCAAAAAACAAAAACGTAAAAGACAAGGCAACGATCCTAAGGTTCTTACAGAATCCAGGAGGAGGGAGAGGTTTTTATGAACTTTAGATTTTGAAAGGTTTGATTTTAAAAATAATTATAACATGATTAAAATGGTAATGTTATAGTAAAACATAACATTATAATAAAATGACATTTTATTTTGATCCACAGGAAGTTTCAAAGAAATGTACAGGCAAGTCCTCTGTACCCCTCACTCAGCCTCTCCCTGTGATAATAGCTTGCAAAACTATAGCACAGTATCAAAGCCAAGAAGCTGACACTGGTATAATCCACAGACCTTATTCAGATTTTACCAGGTAGATATGCTCATTTGGGTGTGTATATATGTGTATTAACTAAATGTGCAAGTTGTTATTTCTAGGATAAACTGAGAGAGCGAGAGAATATAAATATGAATGAACATATAACCTCTAAATTAGTAAAGGGGGCAACAGGACAATAAAAAATTAAATATTCAATTAAAAAGAGGGCAGGGGTGCCTGGGTGGCTCAGTTGGTTAGGTGTCTGGTCATGATCCCGGGGTCCTGGGATTGAGCCCCACATGGGGCTCCCTGCTCAGCAGGGAGTCTGCTTCTCCCTCTCCTTCTGCCCCTTCCCCTCCGTTCGTGCTCGCTCTCTCTCTCTGTCTCAAATAAATAAAATCTTTAAATAAATAAAAGAGGGCAAAACAGGTAAGAAAAATAAATGTAGAACAAATGGAACAAAGAGAAAACACACAGTAACATGACAGATGTAAACCAGCTATATGCGTAATTTACATTAAGTGCAAGTGGAATGAAATGCTTCAGTTAAAAGACAAAGACTGTCACACCACCAAGACTGAGTTATGATGAAATAGAAAATATGAATAGACCGATTACTATTAGGGAGATTGATTCAGTAATCAAAAACCTCCCAACAAATAAAAGTCCAGGATCAGATGACTTCACTGGTGAATTCTACCCCTGGATTTTTTTTGTTTTTAAGATTTTATTTATTTGGGGTGCCTGGGTGGCTCTCTGGCAAATAAACAAATACAATCTTTAAAAAAAAGATTTTATTTATTTGAGAGAGAGAGAGTAAAGAAAGAAAGAGAGTGCACAAGTGTGGGGGAGGAGCAGAGGGAGAGGGAGAAGCAGACTCCCCACTGAGCAGGGAGCCCCATGAGGGGCTCAATCCCAGGACCCTGGGATCATGACCTGAGCCGAAGGCAGACGCTTAGCCAACTGAGTCACCCAGATGCCCCTCTACCCCTGGATATTTTTAAAAGAAAATCCTTTTATATGCTCTTTTTTTTTTTTCCTTTTATATGCTCTTTACACGAAAAGCCAAAACAAAAAATTCACACACAATTCAATTAACCTAAAATCAGGAATTTTTGTTCATTAAATAACACATAAAGAGAGAGAGAAAGAAAAAAAGAAGCCACAGGAAATATAAGATATTTGCAATATGTATAATGGAAAAAGAATTAGTTTTCCAGTATATAAAGAATTCATGCAGATAAGTAAGAGAAAGAAAAAAGGACATCTGTAAAAACAAACAAACAAAAAACCAAAAGACAGGAAAAGGGAAATCCACATGGTCAATAAACACATGAAAAGGTCCTTAATTTCATTAGAAATGAAAGATGAAAAGAGAAGACCACAGTGGGAAACACCACACACCAGCAAAATTTTAAGGTCAGAATACTCAGGATTCTGATAACCTGCTGTGGAAGTGTACCATTACGGAAAAGAGTTGGCATTGCCTAAGAAAACTTAAGACACACATACTCAAAGACCCATATTTGCAGCCCTAGAAAAATTCATGCTACATGCACTAACAGATATACAAGAATGCTCCCAGTGGCACTGTCTGAAATATCCCCCGAATTAAGAAAACCCGAATGTCCATTAGTAGAAGAGTGGATAACTAACTTGTAGTACGTTCACCCAATGTAATACAATGATGATGACAATGAAAAATATACAGCAAGAACGCAGACGCATTTCACATAAAAAGTAGATAAAAGGGAAAAGTAATCAGACAGAATTCATCCTGCATGATTCCTTTCATATAAAAATTTCAAAAAAATTAAACTACGCTCGCTGTTGGAGGAAACATGGGTGGTAATGCTACAAAGAAGACCGACGAAATGATCACAGGTCAGGAGAGTGGTTATTACTAAGGGTATGAATAAATACTTATTCATGATTAAAAAAACTCTTCCCAAACTTGGACCTTCTTTAACCTGAAGCCACCAAAAACCTCCAGCAAACATCATTAGTCACGGTGAAATGATAGGAGCAACAAGAAGACAAGAATGCCCTACAGCTGCCTCCTGGGACGCTCTCTTCCCTGTAGATGCAAGGGCTCCAGGTGTAAAGCACCCCTGAGGACACCTAGGTGACTTTAAAAAAAAAAAGCTTTATTGACACATAATTTAAATAGCATAAAATTCTCTGTTTTAAGCATACGATTCAGTGATTGTTTTTTAGCAAATTTACAGGGTTGTGCAACCATCACCACAATCCTGTTTTAGAAATGTTGTGTAACTCCAAAAAGTTCCCTGGGCCCATCTGCAACCATTTCCCACTCTTTCCTCTGGGCAACCGATAATCTGCTTTCTATCTCTAAAGATGGTGTCTACTGGGACCATGAGTGGAATTTCAAATGAGTGGAATCATACAGTATGGATCTTTTGTGTTTCTTTTACTGAGCATTTTTTTGAGACTTGTCCATCTTGTAGCATATATCAGTAGTCCATTTCTTTTTATTGCTGAATAGTTCTCCATCATATGGATGTACATTTTGTTGATCCATTCACCAGGTGATGGATATTTTGGTTATTTCCAGTCTTTGGCTATTACGAATAATGCTGCTATAACATTTGCCTACAAGTCTTTGTGTGAACACATGCTTTCGTTTCTCTTGGGAAGATACCTAGGAATAGAATTGCTAGATCTTATGATAAAATTAGTGTTTAACTTTTTAGGAAACTGCCAAAATGGCTGCACCATTTTACATTTCAGCAACAACGTTTAAGAGTTCCAACGTAGGGGCACCTGGGTGGCTCATTTGGTTAAGCATCTGCCTTTGGCTCAAGTCATGATCATAGGGTCCTGGGATCGAGCCCCGCATCCAGCTCCCTGCTCAGCGGAGAGCCTGCTTCTCCCTCTCCCTCTGCCCCTCCTCTCCTTCATGCTCGCTATCTCTCAAATAAATAAATAAATAAAATCTTTAAAAAAAAAAAGAGTTCCAACCTATATGACTTTTAAAAGAATAGCATACGCTGGGGGAATTTACAGATTTGTAAGAGCTCTTATATACTAAGGATGCTAATCCTTCTTTTTTTCTTTTTTTTTTTTTAAAGATTTTATTTATTTATTTGAGAGAGAGAATGAGAGAGAGAGAGCACATGAGACGGGGGAGGGTCAGAGGGAGAAGCAGACTCCCTGCCGAGCAGGGAGCCCGATGCGGGACTCGATCCCGGGACTCCAGGATCATGACCTGAGCCGAAGGCAGTCGCTTAACCAACTGAGCCACCCAGGCGC
>NC_138369.1:13765937-13787246 GCF_054177405.1 Leptonychotes weddellii
TTTTTTTTTTTAAAGATTTTATTTATTTATTTGAGAGAGAGAATGAGAGAGAGAGAGCACATGAGACGGGGGAGGGTCAGAGGGAGAAGCAGACTCCCTGCCGAGCAGGGAGCCCGATGCGGGACTCGATCCCGGGACTCCAGGATCATGACCTGAGCCGAAGGCAGTCGCTTAACCAACTGAGCCACCCAGGCGCCCAATCCTTATTTTTTTCTATACTACAAATGCCCATGATTTCATGTTCACTGGGAAAAAAAAGGACAATTTCAACTATGTTAAGAAAAAATTGCATGGGAAAAAAAGACTGGAAATTAGCCAAAACATACATTACTGTTGCTGTATGTAGGAAACAGACGAGTGAATTCTTTTTTTGTTCCTGTATTTTTTCTTTACTATCTGAACTTGCTAATGAGCATATATAAATATTCATTCTGATTATCAAAGTAAGTAAAAAAAACTAAGGAGGGAGGGAGGAAAAGAAAAAAGGGAAGAAAGGAAGGGAAGGAAGGAAGGAGGGAGGTAGGGTAGAAGGAGAGAAGGAAGGAAGGAAAGGTCCCTTAGGCTTGGTCATCTCACCTCAAAAAGGAGACTGAAGGCATCCTCCTCCTGACCTGTAAGGTGGACTGACAAGCCCTTAACGAAGACCCCTTGAGGGTTTTCCACAATGGTCAATGGTGTGACTGATGGTCCGACATAGGGCAGAGTGGACAGGAGATCAAAGAGACTCTCGTTGTAGATTTCCAGGTAGGAAACACGCACAGCGATGGCATGTGTGGGGCGTTCTTCGATCATCCTAAAAACCTAGATGAGGGATTGGACGTAGTCACGAAGAGAAAACTCCAATGACCAGCCAGTGTTAGGAGGGTTCTGACCTCAGCAGGGAATATCAAGAAGTACAATAAAAAAATATTTGTCCTGGGGCGCCTGGGTGGCTCAGATGGTTAAGCGTCTGCCTTCAGCTCAGGCCATGATCCCAGAGTCCTGGGATCAAGCCCCACATCGGGCTCCTGGCTCAGCGGGGAGCCTGCTTCTCCCTCTCCCTCTGCTTCTCCCCCTGCTCATGCTCTCTCTCTCTCTGTATCTCTGTGTCTCAAATGAATAAATAAAATCTTTAAAAAAAAATATTTGTCCTAAAAGAATTTACAGTCTAGCTGGCATGATGGTCATCATCATCAACAATCA
The DNA here is from genome assembly GCF_054177405.1 of Leptonychotes weddellii. Lineage (NCBI taxonomy): Eukaryota > Metazoa > Chordata > Mammalia > Carnivora > Phocidae > Leptonychotes > Leptonychotes weddellii. Next base: position 13,767,120 of record NC_138369.1, read on the forward strand.
CTATTATTAGTCCATTGAGTGATAATTATTACCATGTAGTTTTTTGAGGCCTGACTTAACAGATTGAACAGCCCCATGACATGATGAATGGAAAAGACTCTGGAGTGAAGATCCCTTATTTTATGGGGTCTCACGATATAGATGCCTCTTTCACATCAATTATTTAATTCCATTCTCACAACTCCCCTGTGATTGAAGCAAGGCAGGGGTAATGCCCACCTGTGGAAAGCTCCATGCAATGAGAAGTATTTGTCTATGATCACTCAGTTACAGAGAGAAGCCAAGCCCAAACTCAGCCTTCCCAGCTCCTAATACCCTCCCTGGTACTTAAGGGCAGGTGACTTTGGACTGGTCTTTTCCCCTCTCTTGACCTTAACTTTCTTAATTGTCAAATGGGCTGTGGGGATTGGGCTGGATGATCCCTGAGGTCCCCACCCTGCTCTAACAGTCTAGGTGGGTGCTGTCCAACATGGGGGACACTAGCCAAAGGAGGCTGCTGAGCACTTGAAACGTGGCTGACGCAAATATGAGGGGCAGAATTTAAAAAAATTTTTTTAATTGTAATTAATTTGAATTTAAATTTCAAAGCAGTCCTAAGTTCAGTTACTGGTAAACTTTTCAGTATGTTTGGAACAACTTGGGTTTATAAATCTACTTTTTCAACCGTAAATTTTATGAAATCTCAATACAGATCAAGTATTCCTGATGAGTAGTTAGTGTCTAAATTTTGAAATGGCCCGTAAGTGTAAAATACACACTGCAAAGACTTGGTGTGAGAAAAATAATGTAAAATATCTCAAGAATTTTCATACTGACTACATGTGGACATTACATTTTGCATATACTGACATAAAATATATCATTAAAATCAACTTCGCCTGTTTTACTTTTCAACCTGTGGTTACTAGAAAACTCAAAATTGCATGTGTGGCTTCCATTTTATTTCTACTGGGCAGTGCTGGACTCCACTACCGAAGTCGAAGATGCTGAGATCCTGAAGCTTTGACAGTGGGGCGTGAAGGAGATTGCTTCACCAGTTAGAGCATGGGTGGTTTATACACTAGAGGGTCCTCTCCATTCCTTATAGGACAGGGCTATAAAACCTCAAGATGCTTTTGGGGTAAAGCCCTTTATCTCCTACCTCCCAACAGAGGGTCCTCACAGAACTCCGAGGAAGGCCCCTCTGTCCTATCTTCAGTCAGAGTTCCAGACCCGCCCAGGGCTGACTCAGTCCTGAACACTCATGTTGTGCCTGCTTTTTCCCTTTGCTCTTTCTGGGGCTGTGGTGGTGGAAGAAGCCAGAGCAGGCCAGTGAGGAAGCTCTCTGAGAGTCCATATCCCCCTCATTAAAGCAAGGAAGGAACATAATGATTAGGACCTCCAAATCCTCAATTACAGGATCACAGACCAGCACAGCAGCAAGAAGCCAGTTGGCACGTCCTCACAAATGAAACTGGCTCTGCACGGGCTTGGGTCAGACTCTGAAACCCGAACTCCCGGTTTCCTGAGGCCTCTGCACCCCCACCCCCTCAACATATATCCTGTGTCCGGTAGCAGGCCTGGGGTCAGCAGCAGCTGTGGTAAGGGGGGGGACCCATGAGACACCCCGCCTGTGGGCCCACTCTCTACCTGCTGTAGGGCACGAGGAAGGATCCCCCGGTGCTTGTAATTCTCAGTTGCCCCTGTCATGGTGTATGTCTTGCCGGCTCCTGTCTGCCCGTAACACATGATGGTACCTGCAAATATTTGGAAACACGTCTTGGTGATGTCCAGGAAAAGAGCTCCGAGGATAGCTCTCTTATCCCCCAGCATGCCTGGTGCCAATCTGGATCCTGGTGTGGAGGTGGCCATCAGGAGCAGCCGTGGACATGAGGAATTCCTGCCACGGGGCCGGGGGGGGGGGTGGTGGGAATGGGCAGGCAGGGAAACAGGGACATAAATGGTCTAAACACAGACCTCTGCTCTAAATCTGGCCCATGTAGTGCTCTATTGATCCCTGTGCCAAGAGAAGATCTCACCCTCGGGCTTCTGAGCAGAGCAGGGAATATCAGGGAACAGAGAAACTAGGAATTTTCCTAGACAGGTGAAGACAGGTGAAGGAGGGAGACAGGAACACTGAACTCCAGCCCTTCTTTTTTTAAAGATTTTATTTTATTTGTCAGAGAGAGAGCAGGAACACAAGCAGGGGGGAGGGGCAGAGGGAGAAGCAGACTCCCTGCTGAGCAAGGAGCCCATCCCAGGACCCTGGGATCATGACCTGAGCTGAAGGCAGATGCTTAACCGAATGAGCCACCCAGGTGCCCCTGAAATGAAAAATTAAGACATTCAGAATCCAGCACCACTGGCTGAACAGTCCTTTAGCAAAGCCATGAACTGCCAGAGTCTCAGGCGTAGGCCTCCCTGGAACTGGCCAGGCAGGAGGCAAGAAGAGCTCTCAAAATCCCCAGGAAGAAATGGGCGTGGAAAGGGCATTTCCTGTTAATGGTGAGAATTCTCTGTAGACTGCAAGTTCCCACAGGATCAAACAGGGCTGCTAGTTGGTCCCATGCCACTTTCAGAAACACCGCCATGACAGGTCCTGATCTAGTCCCACTGCCCTCTCCAGGACGACTTCGTTTGCACCTGTCACGTCTATGAGGTTTACCATCACCACCAGGCTCTTGAGCTCCGGATCGCATCTGCCCTTCCTCCTGGCTGGGCCAGCCTGAGCCATACCCATCCCAAACGCTGCTTCAGGGCAACGCCACACCAATGCTCTAGTTCCTGGGATTGGTAGGTTTTACACACGGGGCTCTAACTCAGCATGTGAGCCGAGGTCAGAAACAGTATCTACTAACACAAGTGTGCAGGAAGGAGTCACGGCGGCTGGCCCTCAGGGCCCATTTGTGATTCCACAGCACCCAGGGCCCAAGACTCTTAACCTCCCAGGCCTTCTTAGTTCCTTGTCTTCTACCTCTTCAAGGCCACATCCCCTCAGGGTCAATGAGGACCACGCCTATGTATCACAAGCAGGATACATTACAATGTGTGGGTGTCAATACTAAACAGACTTTTAAACAGAAGACCTAAAACTTGCAGACAGGGAGCATTCTAGTCACATGGGCGAAGTTTACAAAAACGGTGATAGATTCTCTCTACAGATTTTTAAATCTTAAGATTTTCAAGCAATCTTAGACTGAACTAGTTTGTAAAACTTTCCCAGTAAAGCTGCTTTTAATTTGTTAAGACAATCAAACTCCACTCCCTTTTTTCAAGCTATACGTAAATAACCCTATACTACAATAGGAAGGGTAGAATGATTTTGCTGGTAGAATGAACGGAAGTAGCTCCTAGCAGGTGGCCAAGACAAAAGTATTTGGACTCAGTCAAATTCATAAGGACATTATCTTCCAAGCTAGTATCTGAGAGATGTGAAACAGGATAATAGTTCATCCCCAGGACCTAGAGCCACAGCCATTGAATCTTCCTATGAAGGTAGGATCCCAGAACTTTGGATCAAGTCATGCCCACAATATCACCAAGCAAATAATCGGTTTTCCACCATAAGAATATGGAGATAGACAAATTAGCAAACAGAAGTTAGCAGGAGAGGTTATCTTTTCTTTCATTCACCATAAATTGCAACTCTTCCTCCAGGAAGTGTTCTGTGGGTTCTTAGGTAAAACAACTGACAATTAACTAAATTACCATTGTATCCATCGAGGGCTTGAGCAACCACATCCTTTGCAACTGTCTCATAAACTAAGTCCTGGGAGGCATTGTGGAGAACTCCATCCAGCTTGAAAGACCAGTCTGTCTGCTTGTTATTGACAACTCCTCTCTGAAGATCTTTTTTTAAGTGAATATCAATGCTCTAGGAAGAGAGAGAGTTAGTGGTTAGGAAACTGGTATGAAAAACTCACTGCTAGCTGAGGCCTGACCTGGAGAAAATAGAGGAAGTGAACTTTAGGAAAAACAGGGACTCCCACCAATGGGCCAATATTCCAATGAATTCTTTGGGATGGGAGAAGGAAGCTCCTGCAGGGAGGCCACACAACCCTTCAGGTGGAAGGATCAGGAGACTGGAGCACTTACTAGTTTCAGGACTTGTCACCCTAGGTTACAGGGTGCTGTTTGTCTTGGTTCCCCCATCTATGATATGGGGTCAAGCACATTTATCATGTTTCTATTAAACAAGCTTTAGACACATTCACTAAGCACAGGAAGGCCTTGGATTAGGCCAGAGAGAGAGAACAGTGGGCTTCGTGACAGAGGCCTGGGCTTGAGCCACATCTCTTACATGCTATGGGCCATTCTGAGTAATGATGAAGAGCCACAGAGAAGGCTCTTCTTGACTTCTCATAGTTCCTCACTGGTATTACAGCAAATCAAGGGTACCTACCCACTTGTAATCAGCATATTTTTAGATGCACAGATTTCTAAAAAAAAAAGTTAGATTTTTAGATCCCTCCACAGCAAAACACTATGGCAGCAGCTGGGTTAGGAACCCGTTGCATTAGGTCAATGGTAGATTCCAATCTTCATTATGGGGACTTCTGATGTAAAGAGCCTCTTACTGGAATTTTATCCTGGCTGCCCTAATCCAGGAACCAAGACACAGCCACATGCAGAAGAAGTAAGATCAAGAGAGGCTTGGTGCATTCACACATTAAACGCACTGCGCTTCTATGTTCGTTGAAACCATGCCCAGTGTGAGCTTTTTTCTGACTGCCAAGACTTGCAAAGCTTGGGGAGTTTGCTCTTGAATTCTTCCCTTAAAGAACGTCTCAGTGCTGCCCACAGTGGATTCACAGTTGTTTGCTGAATGAAAACACAGGACTCTCTCAACCTGTCCCAAGCCTGTCATGGGCTTCAGAAAGACTGTGAGGACAGTGGTAAAGGCATGGGGATGGATAAACCTTTCCAGTTCTCTCGATAAGAGTTTTTCCCATTGGCTTGGTAAGTTTAACAGTTATCAACTTAAGACATTCTACCTGGACCCCTGGGGAGATTATGTAACAGATCTGATCACCAGAAAGTTTTATGAGTGTGGACAAACGTCAGCTTTTCTATATCCGATACGAGGATGAAGGTTAAATGTATTAACCAAAAATTAAATATGGGAGTTTCGAGAGTTTCCTCATCGAAAGCGATTCAGGGGGAGGGGTTTGGACTTGTTGGACTCTGGAGTCCATCTGAACTTTCGTCAATTCTATTTTGGTCCTTAAAGGCTATTTAGAAACAGGGTCACGCTGTAGCGAGTGGGGACAGAGAGGACCGGGCCGGTGAGGGCAAGCACGTTGCACTTACTTTATTGTCATCTCCGTATTTGATCATTTCGTGAGCAAAATCATCGGTGGGTTTGACGCGGACAAATGCATGAACTTTTTTTCTAGTGCCCATTCTAGCTAAAAAGAAGAAAATAGTGCAGCTTTCAGTAGTCGTCATCAGATGACAATTAGTGGGGAGGTGTCATTCATGAAGATCAGAACAGCGTGACACAGAGTCTGTGTTTTCCTATTCCACTGAGAGCCAGTCTTCCTTTTTACCCCCTAGCATGTCAGGGCTTTACCCACAGGACACAGCTCAACAAGTCCAGGGGCTGACTCATCGTTTTCCACCAATGGCCCCCTAAGAGACAGATACAAGGCAAAAAGAATGCTCCCTTGAGGGGCCTAATCTTAGATATGTTTCCTAAAAATGTTCTGTAACGGAGTCCACTTATGCTTTGCCTCATTCATTATATTTCCCTCTAAAATACTTAGGAAATGCATTGAAACTAATTTTCTTTTCTTCACTAACATACATTACTTCAGATGCAGCACCTCCTCCTCTACCTCCATTTGACAGACCAGAAAAATGATTCCCTAGAAGTATATTTAATCTAGCCCATAATCAAATGTTCTTTCTTCTCTGGCAGTCCACTGAGAGAAAAAGTAGACAGTCCTCGACCTCCTCTTCCTCTCTCAAACCTAACTATATTTTCTTTCAGGTAGACACACTTAAGTTTGTATTTCCTTATATATACTATCATGAATAATTACCATGTGTAACGAAATGTTAAAATAAACGTTTGGGGTAGCTAAAAAAAAAAAAACACCACCATCACCAACAAACAAACTCAAGCAAATTCAAGATGCTAGCTAGCAGAGATGCTACCAAAGGGACTGTTGCATTGAGGGGAGAGTTAATTAATCTCTTAGATCCTAACTGAAGTATTTTATAAAAAAAAAAAATCAAGGGCACCTGGGTGGCTCAGTTGGTTAAGGGTCCAACTCTTGGTTTCAGCTCAGGTCATGATCTCAGGGTTGTGAGATCGAGCCCCACAACTGGCTCCACCCTCGGCGAGGAGTTTGTTTGGAATTCTTTCCCTCTCCCTCTGCTCCTCCCCCCACTCGCATGCTCTCTCTCTCTCCCAAATAAATAAAATCTTTAAATTTTTTTTTAAAAATTGAATTACACAACCAAATGATAACTAATAAATCTCCTATTTCATTGGAAATCAGTCTCATTGGCGAAATCACACGAGGCCCTCTCCTGAGAATGACTATGTAAAAATATTTAATACTAATTAGACAGAAAATTTGGGTTCCAGCATTGACATAGAGAAGCAAAGAGGGTTTTTAAGCAGAAGGAATGATTGTGCTATTTTTTTTTTTTTAAGATTTTATTTATTTATTTGACAGAGAAAGACACAGCGAGAGAGGGAACACAAACGGGGAGTGGGAGAGGGAGAAGCAGACTCCCCGCCGAGCAGGGAGTCCGATGCGGAACTCGATCCCGGGACTCCAGGATCATGACCCAAGCCGAAGGCAGTCGCTTAACCAACTGAGCCACCCAGGTGCCCGATTGTGCTATTTTTATTGCTTTGATGGGAACTTAAAACTTAGCTCTTCAGGTGCCTCTTATATACTGATGACAAAGGATTAAATATTGAGAAAAAATGTCAAGAGCTCTAAGAAAAGCTAAGGAAAAATCAATCTCTAATCATCATCAATTACATTAAACCTAGTTAAGTAATACTAGAAAACAAGATGAAAGTCTATGAAAATATATTAAACTTCATTGTTCGAAACTATTAGGGAAATTAACATGATACAATTTTAAGTTGTTCAAAGAGGAAACATTTCTAACTTTACATATAAGTTTTCCTAATATTGATCTAATATTTTTTCTTTCCTTCTTTTTCAAATAATGGGAACAATATCAACAAGTAGGCTATGGTCGTGTACTCCTAACACTGGGCTCTCACATTTCGATAATTTCACTTATATGGAACTATGCATATAAAGAATGTTAAAAACTCATTTATAGAGTTCATGCTCCAAATGTACAAAACACACTTGGAATAGAGACAAGGCCCAAGGGTCTGGATGTGTGCTGCATGGTATGCTTCTCTTCTCACCTCCCTCTCAGGGTTAAACCATTTCAATAAGAAACGAGGCATTTGCCACTAAAATAACCTGTACCTTCATGGGGGAGGAAAGAGGAGTTGAAGCCAAAGAAATCCCCTGGGTATTTCTGAAAAACAAAACAAACAAACAAACAAACAAACAAACCACAAAAAAACAACCAGCAAAGGAATTTGTTCAATTTATGAGGAGTTAGGGAAACATGAAGACACATAGGGAACTGATTCAATTTCATATTCAAATTGGCAAATAGCAACAGCATGGTGGTTAAGGAAAAAATAGCTTGCTTGAGCTATTGCGAAGAACTCTAACAAATAAGCTGATACGAGGCTTAATATTTTTTAAAAACTAATTGTTAAGACCTTTAAAGAAAAAGTCATGCATGACAGGGATTTCTTCTCTGAATTACACGAGCTGAAGGCAGACGCTTAACGACTGAGCCACCCAGGCGCCCCTAATTATTTCACTTTTTTTTTAAAGACTTTCATTTATTTATTTGAGAGAGAGCACTGAGGGAGAGTGGGAGGGAGAAGCAGACTCCCCACCCAGCAGAGAGCCTGATGTGGGGCTTGATCCCAGGACCCCAAGATCCTGACCTGAACCGAAGGCAGACGCCCAACCGAATCACCCAGGTGCCCCTAATTATTTCACTTTTTTAAAAAAGCACATTAAATAAAGAATATTAACCTTTTACATGTATTATCTAAGGTTCATTGAATGTTACCTGATAAAAAAGATTACAGATTTTGAAAATATTAATGTCCCTCTACATTTCTAAATACAACTTGCAATGATTTCCTATTACAATTATATTAACTGTCATCAATGGCATTAAGTATTGCTACAGAAGCAAAATAAATAGATAGGCCCTGCCCTTCGTTTACAATTTCAATGATGTCGACAAATGGAACTCTAACCCGTTACAAGGCCTTCAGATGTCAAATCAAATAAGCAAACATGTCACTCTCATATTTGCCTACTGTAGACCTGTGTCCACTTGCTACATTCCTCAAGTAATTATTTCATGGAAGTCTTTTCCCAACCCCTAGGGGACAATTCAGACCTTTTAATTTTTAGAAAATGTATCTGAAAGGTGATCAGGGGTAATGGCTTATCCAATTTCGGTCCTAAAATTTTTGTCTGCAAAATTGAGCTCGAGAGATACAAAGCCACAGATGGCTCTAACATGGATCCCAAATTGAGGAAACTGAAGAGAAAAATCTCAACTTCACGTTCACTTTGATCTAGGCTATTGGGGAGTGGAGAGTGGAGGAAGGTGTGTTTTGACACAAGCAAACTTACCCTCAACCTCTAAAGCTCTGGGAACCATTGCTCACACCAGTCTGAGGGCCCAGCCTCCTGCCCTGGGTGCCCTCTGAATGGAACCAGCCAGGTGGCAGGTGCTCAGGCCTCCCTCCTGGAAGCCCCACCCACCCAGCACAAGAACAGCATAGGAAAGCCCAAGCATGCCCTCCCCTCAGACTGGGGCCTGCAACTTGCCAACATGCACATGCGCCTGCAGTCCCCCGATCTTCCCAAGGCCCGCCCCATACTCACATCCATGGCTCCAAGTATGCCAGGACCTATACCCACCTAAGGCAAGCCTTCTCTATTTTTTTTTTTATTTAAGATTTTATTTTTTTAAGTAATCTCTACACCCAACATGGGGCTTGAACTCCCAACCCCGAGATCGAGTCGCATGCTCTAAGGACTGAGCCAGGCAGGCCCCCCGCAAGCCTTCTCTCTTAACTCCTCCTGTAAGGCACTATTCAGCAGGCACTCAACACCCAGATATTTAGAGAGACCCCATGCCATCTTGCACTTACTGAAATAATGCTTGTTACCATTCTTACGCTGCATCATTTGAGTGGGTTTCTGCTCCCAAATTAAATTACAAGTTGCTTGAGGGATTGAACTGTGCTTTATCTCTTTTGAATCCCCCCTCAGTGTCCAGAACAGTGCCCAGCACAGAGCAGGAACTCAAGAAATGGTGGTTGGTAGTGATGGTCATGGCTGGAAGTCAGAGGACAGCTGAATCTCCACATGTGGGTCCATCTTCCGTCACTACTGAGAGAGTCCCAAGGGGCATATGTCACTCCCCTCCCACACCACCTCCAATCCCTCAGCCCACAGCCCTTCCAGGAGGACACCTAGTTTCCAGGCACCAGTTGCAAGAAGCCATATTCAGCCCCTCATCATGCCCTCTTTTTTAGCAGTGTTTTTTCCCGCGTCACTACTATGTGGGGAATGCTCCTTTCTCATGGGCACCACCCTTAGATAGTTCTGGTGTAAATAAGTGAACCTCTGAGTGGTCACCAGGAGACCTCTCTGAAAGGCACGTGGTTTCCTTATTTATTTTAAGGGTGGAAATGAAAAGAACTGCTATCAAGCACCCCTGAAGGCTGGATAAAAGGAGAGGGAGCGTCTGCTGGGACGAGTCCCTAGCTTCCAGCGCTCCTGCCCAGACCAAGCGTTCTCATACGGAACCCTCATAGTTATCAGAGCGGCGGCAGCATATGAACCCCAAAACAACAGGGTCCAAACGCACGAGGCCTCGATTCCAGGCAGAACTGGCTTTCTCCCTTTTCCTCACCCAACATACCGGACCCCTTTGTGGATTGTGGGAGGCAGTTGGCCTTGGGACCATTCCTGTCCCTCTCTGGAGCGGTTTCCTCATCTGTAAAGCGAGCGGGTCGACCTGGCGATCCTGAAGCCCCCTCCAGTTCGAAAACTGTCCAGACCTCTGGTTCCCCACTTCGGGCCCTCTCAACCTAGGCAGCGACGCAGAGCCCTCGTGCGGCCAGGGAACGTTAGATTCGAAGACCCTAAGTCGCAGCCAGCCGGAAAGGGTCCCCACGATGCCGCGCCCTCTCCTCGGCTCGGGTTTCACAGATCAGCGAGCTAAGCCGGGGGACTCCCGGGTGGAGCGGTGTTCGGATCCTAGTCGCTGCCCGCCCCTCTCGAGCCTTGCTTCTCCTCACCCGGGCGAAGCGTGGCCCCTGTTCACCGCCCCGGAGGCAGTGGCCCTCCCGCCGCCTTCCGCTGCCTGTGCAGCGACTGCAAGCCCGCACTCGCCGCTGCAGAACTGTGTACATAGCCGCCATGGCAACGGGCCGTTTCCGCAGATCCCGGAAGTATCGGGGTAGTGGCGGAAATGAAGTCCGCGGCCTGGGTCGAGAAACGATTAAGGCCAGGGCCGAATCGGGAAGACGGGAGATGGGGCCGGTTAATCTAGAAAGACTGCGGCAGCTGCACGCGCGAAAGCACGGTCGGGACGGCGAAGGAACGAAGGCTAGGCTCGCACCAGGAAACGGGGCAGCGGGGCTTCCGGCGCAGAGCAGCCTGAGACTACGGCAGCCGCGCAGGCCCGTCTGCTTCCAGCCCCGCGCTCCGGGCGGCGGACCGCGCGGGCCCTCGCCCCGCCCTGTTTAATATCGAGCCGGCCGGCCAGGCCTGCGCAGTCGCGGTGGCCGGGGAAGATGGTGGAGGACGGCGCGGAGGAGCTGGAGGACCTGGTGCACTTCTCCGTGTCCGAGTTGCCTAGTCGCGGCTACGGCGTCATGGAGGAGATCCGGCGGCAAGGCAAGCTGTGCGACGTGACGCTCAAGGTACCGAGGGCTGGGCAGCGTGGGACTGAGGGATAAGGAACCGAGTGGGGAGGAAAGAGGGGCGGGGGGTAGGGGAAGAGAGGTCTAGCGGGCAGAGCGGCGGGGCAAGGGGGTTGGAGGGAGACCGAGTAGGGGAGAGAGAGTTGTGGAGTGGGAGAGGGGAGTTGGGGCTGAGTGGGGAGACGGACAGGGACAGCTTCTCAGCCCTTAGAAGGACAGGCTGAGAGGAGCGCGGCTGAGGCCCTCGGGGTGGGAGACATTGGGGTGCCCGCCTCCCTTTTCTGTCACACAGACGGGAGAAAATGGACTTGCAACCCCTCTGGAGAGGAGGGGGCGGTGGCCGCCTCTACATTCTGATGGGCACCAGTGAAGCACCCTCTCTTGTCACCGTAGACATTTCTTTGTGCCCCTCGAAGTTAGCTGTGCCGTCGTAAGGCGCAGGCTTCTTCTTAGGAGTCATTGCTTGCCCTTGATTGTTAGATTACTACCTTGTTTCTTAAGAGCTTTTAAAATCGGATCTGGATATCTTTTGAGGTGGGCATTTACTCTGCCCCCCACTGGAAGGTGCACCACCACCACCTCCACAAAGGTCTCGGAGGATGGATTGGGTCTTCGTGGGGAGGAGAGGGATTCCTTAACCACCTGTTCCCTACTGGCATCCTGGGCCCAAGAGCCAGGCTTCCTCCCGTGCATTGCATCCGTTCCTGCTGGAGAGGCATACTGTGCTGCTCCTTGGCCTAAATCCTGAGCCCTCTGGAGCCCTCCACGTGGGAAGGTGCTGCTGTGAATTGTGTTCCCTGTTGGGCTTTGGCTGGAAGGCTCTCAGCATCTGTGGAGGACCACATGAAATATATATACACATGCAGAGATCTTTTCGCCCTGCTTGTTTTCTACAGAATTAGGGAAACTTTTCTTCTTCCCATATTTGAGTCAGACCTCTGGAGACAGGAGAGTAGAATGCTTAAGTGTGTGGAGATGGAAGGATTTGGATTAAAATCCTAGTGATAACCTTGGGCAAGTTTCTTAATCTCTCTAAGCTTCAGGTTTCCAAATTTAAAAACGGGGATGATTTCTAATTCTCAGTATTAGTGTGAGGATTCAGTGAGAAAATTTGTAGTATTCTTTGCATGATGCCCGGCTTAAGTTTTTCATCCTCCGAAGGAGGTTGGTTTTCTAGGAGAGGAGTGAGGTGGCCTGAGAGGAAAAGGGTCTTCAGCGGGGAACCAAGGGGTTTGAGAAAAATGAGCTGGACTAAAGGAGGCAGAGGAAGTAGATATAAATGAGAGATTTTTGTCCATGGTGATAACATGGTAGAAGATGTCGCGGCTGCTAGAGGTTTGTAAGCAGAAGAATGATCTGGTTGTGGCAGTAACACTTGGAGTGAGTAGAGACTGGTGAAAAGCAGTAATAGGGGAGAATTTGGGGGTTAAGATTTAGGCTGTAAGGGTGAGCCAGGGAAAGCTTGTGAGACAGAGAAGCAAAAAGGGTATGATAGAGGGGGATGGTTACAGATATTTCCTACATAGATTGAAGCAGTGTGTTTTGCCTATGCATTTAATGCAAATACAGAATATAACAACCCTTTAGCATAACAATGCTTGTATGATTTTTTTTTCCATTACACTGCTTTTTGTTCATTCAAAGGGACAAGAAAATTATCAGAGGTAGTTCCAACTGAGAGTGTCTGTCTAAATTGCTGTGTTTTAAGCATCTGGGACATAAGGACTGGTATAAAGGGACAGGTAGAGCTGGACAGGACCTAGAGAGCGTTTGCTTCATTGGTTTTCTAACTCTTCTGTACAGCCTGAGGAGTAGCTCACGGCAGTGTGATGGTGGGGGCCAGGGAGAGGCCAAACAAACCAGGCTGTCCTTCATTTCACCCCCCTTCACTAGAGCTGCTCTGTGAAATCTGTTTTGGTCTCTCTCTCTCTCTTTCTCTCAGGATAGAGTCTTTCCTGAAACTTCTGATGTTTCCGGACTGTCTTCCAAATAAATAGGTACTGAAAAGTCAGTTGGAAGCTCTTTGGTGTGGGATGGATTTATTGACTAGTGGGCTAGGGCAGTGCTTCTCAATCTTTACCAAGTATTAGAATCACCTGGTGGCCTGTTCACACACTGGTTGATGGACCTCACTCCAGAATTTTTTATTCAGTACGTCTGGCATGGGCCTGAGAATTTACATTTCTGACAAATTCCCCAGTAATGCTACTCCTGGCCTGGGGCCACATTCTGAGAGCCAAAACTGTAGGGTGATGGACCTGCCCTTTTCAATGCGGTATATTCAGAGTCCATGGACCTTCATTCAGGCTTCTGCCTGAGTGGAATAAGATTGGTTGTTATCATTCTAGGAACCTTATGATGGGAGGGGACTGGGGGCTCTTGCTTCTGTATGCAGACTTTCATTTAATCCCCTGAATGGTGCCACTTCCTTGTCTTCAGTGGTTGGTTCCCTGGTTGCCCAAGTCTAGAGTCTCTAGTTCATCCTGTCCAGATGATAAACCTCCAGTCTTCTGCTGGGGTACTGACCAGTACTGCCTGACTTCAGCCTCCCTTACGCTCACACCTTCAGAGGAAACCTGAGTCTCCAACAGTTGAGGTTTGGAAGGGCCTCTGAAGTGGCTTGTCATGTGCAGCACTCAGTGTTCTCCATCGAAGTCCGTCACTACTCATCTTCCAAAGTTTGGTGATATTTTTGATCTGCTCTCTTTGTTTCTGCTTCTTTTTCCTTGGGAGCTTTGCTGTTCCTTAATTGTCAGTCTGAGAGGTGGTATAGCATAGACTCAAGCCAGACTGCCTGGGTTGGAATCCTGGTTCTGCCACTTATTAGCTGTGGAAACTTGGAGTTTGGTTAAATGCTTAAGAGTTCCTTAAACACTGGGGACTCAGTTCCTTCATCTGTAAGATGGGCATCATCACCTCCCTAATAAGAATGTTAGGGATTCCATTAGTTAATGCACTTAAAACAATCATGTAGTAAATGCTCAGTCGCAGCAGATATTTATGAATAATGACATTTTTATGAATAATAACGATGGGGTTTCTAGAGAGAGGAGAAATAAATGGGTATGTCCAACCTGCCATTTTAAATTTGTTTTAGCTTCTGATGAATTCTGGGTGATTTTATCTAAACATAATGTTCATTGTCTTAAAAGAGTTTGCAGACCACTGCTCTGCTTCAGTAACCTGCATTTTACAGATGAGAACCCAAGCCCAGAGGAAGGGACTCGTTCAAAGTCACAGATGGAGCTGGGTGGGGCTAGGACTAGAGACTGGACTCCTGGTCTCTGTTCTCCTGCTCAAATGTTCTTTCGTGCTCTCCTGTGGCCTCTTCTATCACTGGGAGTGACGGAACTGATTCCAGCTGCTACCGTGTGAATTAATTTATTTCAGGTCAGTTGTACTCATCCTTAACAACAGATCATCTTTTCTGTCTTCCCGAGCTTTAGGGAGTGTGTGAAAGTTAGCGTTAGCAGGTATGACGCATTCTCGAAATTCACTGCCAACTCTTAAACCTTACTTAATTTTGTTTTTGGAAATATTTGAAATTTAAATTCCTTGGGCACCTGTTGGATAATTAAGAAGAGGCAGAACAGAAAGGGTAATAATACTGGATTTTAAAAATCACATTCTATGTCTATGTTGACTTGAACCTTTTTTTAAAAACTGAAAATGAACCCTCTCCCCAGAAAAATGCACATACTTAACATACATGCAAAATTTTGTGTTCAGTCTTAAGAGCAATTCCTAAGGCCTGTCTCTGGTTCATGGGTTATGAATCCAGCTGAGTATCTTTTTCCTATCAGAAAAAGCCCATGGTCCGTCTACATGACAAATCATTTTATCTTAAAGGTTAGGAGGATAGCAGTGCAAGACTTCTTGGCAACCTATAGCATCAGGCTTGGTCTGGGCAGAGAGGTTTGCATCCCTTGTGGTTCTCATCCCCTCTTCTCATCAGCCGGTTTCCTCTCCTTTCCTCTGAGCTACCAGTTGCCCAGTGCTCAGGCCGCATCTATCAGGTTCACGGGGTCCAGCGAGTTAGGCAGACTCCCCAGATTCAATAAGTGTTCACCACAGTTTGTTATTTATAAGATCTAGACCCACCACTTTAACATTTTTCTATTCTCCCCTCACCTCACATTCTCCTTTTTCTTTATTTGTGAGAGAAGAATGGGGTCACCAAACCTGAATATTATTCACTGACCCAAAAGCTTAGCAGAGGAGCTTCCTACTCTCTCTCTCTCTCTGTTATGCAAACACTAATGAACTTCATCGATTTGCTGGCATCGGCCTTCTAGCATTTTCCCAAGGCCCCTGCTAAGATTTTGAACCCAGATCTGAGAATTTATCCTCCAGAAGGAAATGTCTTTTCCATGGGTAAAAGGCACAGTATTAGAATATTTCCTTATGACCCACTAAATCCGGGTACACAATCCTCATTGAAACTGGCTTCAAGAGCCACACATTTGAGTCTAGAATCTTGCCTCATTTGCTCTCACACTGATTTGGTGACGAAAGAGTGTGTGGAAAAGGATATCAGGAAGTGAAGTAAGGACTTGCTGGTGCATGCCATTTTTATGTTCTGTGTGGTGTAGTGAGTTACACAGGTATAATTATAGAGCTGGGAGACTCCTGTGAAAAGGAGCCATAGAGGTCCTCTATCAAAGCCATTCATTTTAAAGATTAAAAAACCCTGAGGCTTAGAGATATTAAGGGATTGCCCAAGGCACAAAACTATATTATCTGGGATCCAGCATAGCTGTTTGTTGGTGGAAGGAATGCTTTTGCATCCTCTGTCCGATTACTCACCTGCCCTGCTGATGTTATGAAGCAGAGCAGGGAACACAAGCCATCTGCAGTGTCATTTTCGAGCATAGAGGACAGCGATGTGTATGTCCAGATGCAACACCATTGCTCTATTTCAGGAGAGAAGAAAGATGCAGACTTTATTGGCTAGTCTTTTGCACAATTGAATTCTGGACTCTCTTGATTTTGAAATGGCACCGCATTGGAAAACTTGTGTTTCTGAATAGTGTTCATTCCCTGGTGTTTTCTACTGACTCTTCCCAGGCGTTTGTGTTCATTTCCAGCCTTGCGTCTTTTTAGTGAACAGTTAGAACCGAGAAGAAGAATGTGCTCCTTGACAGGAGCACTTAGGATATGAATTCATATTCATCGAAAAGTCAGTTTTGCTCTTTCTTTCTCAAGTTATGTTGTGGGTCATGCTGTTACATTCGGACACCAATCAGAGGATGAGAGAGCTTGCTGCTGCCTGATGTGTGGGTAGGGAAAGGGAGTTGGAGGCATCCTGGAAAATCAGTTGCCACCCAGGCAGCATTCATGGGGTTCACCCTGAGGCTTCTGCGTGAATATAAGAAGCCTGTATTCGGGGATATTTCTCACGGCAGGCAGTTCCTTTATTGTTTTGTACATGAGACTCCATTGTTTGCCCCTTGGCCACACCTGGTTCAACTTAGAGGCTGGTTGATGGAAAATGAGATCACGTTTTTCTAAAGGTGTGTTCCTAGCCCCTTCTACATTGCAAGCCTGGCATCTCCTGCCCTACTTTTGATTTGTCGAGTGTCGGCATTCCTGTTGCCTCTTTGGTACAGAGCCAGCCAGTTTCCCCACAGTTTAGGAAGGCCTCTTCCACGTGAACAGCTGACCACATCAGCACTCGTTTCCAGCTGGGGAGAAGAGAATGAACCAAGATGTGTGAACCAGGAGTTGGCAGGCATTTTCCGTAAAGAGCCAGATAGCAAACACTGTAGGATTTGTGGGTCGTACAGTTTCAGTTGTAACTGCTCAGCTCGGATGTTGTGGCACCAGAGCAGCCGTACGTAACACATACCTGAATCGGTCTGGCTTTGTCCCATTAAAACTTGATCCACAAAAACAGGTGTAGGCCAAACCCGTTGGCTCTGGCTGGCGGACTCCTGTTGTATAGTGATACGGCCTCTGTCAAGTTTAAGGCTTTTGAAGTAGGTCACACTTGCTTTATGGCCCCAGCATACGCTTCTGTCGTTCCAGCACAGTATCTAGCAGTTGGAAGCATCTCTCGTTAAAGAGTACAGATGAACCAGAAGTGAAGAACTGTCTTTTTCCAGCTCACTGCAGGTGATCATGGGACTATCCTGGTTGGTGACTGTGAATAACTGACATAGGAGAAGTTACTGCTAAATTTTGCATCTCGTCTTTAGAAGTCTTGTAGCTCTGCTGGAGCTTGAAGCAGACTGTTTCCAAAGCATTAACTAAAGACACCATGCTCCCTTTCTGTCTCAGTTGAAGCTGAGGATGCTTAGCTGCTTGCAGAATGGCAGGCCAGAGGAGACCGTGTTGGCTCCTGTGTTCCAGTGGACCTGACCGGCTGTGTTCAGGGCCGTGAAGGTAAGGGCCAGAGTTGGGGCTTCTGGCAGGCAAAGTAGAGAGTTCACATATGGCCCAGTATGTCTGGGCAGAGTATGCTGCATACCTGATCAGAATACAAAAATGCTTTTCAAAAAATGAGCTCAAGAATAGGAATTTTATCTATTCACAGCAGAATTACTCACCATAGCCAAAAGATAGAAGTAACCCAAGCTGTACCAACTATGGACAGTTGACTGGATAAACAAAATGTACTCCCATTTTGTTGAAATGCATACATTGGAATATTATGCAGCCTTAAACATGAAATTCGGGGTGCCTCGCTGGCTCAGTCAGTAGAGGGGCACCGGCCTTGATCTCAGGATCATGAGTTCGAACCGCATGTTGGGTGTGGAGCCCACTTGATTGAAAAAAAAATGAAAGAAATTCTGACATCTGCTACAACGTGGATGAACCTTAAAGACTTCATGCTGAGTGAAATAAGCCAGTCATAAAGGGACAGACACTCTATGAGTCCACTTAAAGAAAGTAACCAGAGTACACAAAGAAAGTAGAATGGTGGTTGCTCAGGGACTGGGAGGAGGAGGGAATAGAGAGTTAGTGTTTAATGGGGACAGAGTTTTAGTTTGTGAAGATGAAAAAGTTCTGGAGACAGATGGTGGGGATGGTTGCGCAACAGTGTGAATGTACTTGATGCCACTGAACTATATGCTGGAAAATGGGTAAAATGGTAAATTTATGTTATGTATATGTTACCACAATTTTTTAAAGAGCTAATCTCAAGATGGGCAAGTGAGATTGCTTATAGTGCTCTGATTGCAGAGACCCTAAAAACAGAAGCTGGTTCTGTGTCCAAACCCACTGATGAAAAACATGGGATACTAAGGAGTAATTGTCCCTGTTCTCTCGCTTTTGTAGTGCGCTGCCTCAGCTCTTGAGAGCCAGATGTCATCAGCTCAGCCCTGTAGCCACACTTCCAATGGTCACTTAAAAGGAATCGATTTCTAAGAGATACATATTTAAGTGATGCACACATGTCGTAAGCTTATTTTTCCTGTGCTGATTTGTAAAGTCTAAGTGTCCCATAACCTTGACAGAGCTATCCTGAGGACCAGCAAAACACTGCTGACATGTCTTCCAAGCAAAGGTTTGTTGGCATACTCTATAAATTACAAATGGCTTTCAAATCTATGTTTGTTTTGCTTATTTTGCTCCTAAATACTAGACCTGCATTTCATTTGTCCTGTTGATCCTCATGCTAATTTATGTCTCAGATGAAGGCTCTTTCCCTCCTAAGCCATGGCTGCTTTTTTTCACTTTGTGTATGGATGGCACACCATCCATGTAGTCAGGATTGAAACTCTGGAATCGGCTTTGGCTCGTCCTGTCTCTTTTCTGTGTGTTTTGTGGCATTAATCACAATGACAATGACATAATTATTTAGAGTATCATAACTCCATGAGAGCAGGGGCTGTGACTGAATTATTCATTGACATGTCTATATAACAGGCCCTTAGTAAACCACTGTTCTAATTCAGATCCTCTTCATCTTTTCCCTAACCCAGAATTTCTTAAGTAGCGTATTGAGAGAATTCTTACAGACACTTTAGGGGATGGTCCTCGTGCAGCTACCAGACTGTTTTTCCCCAGGCTCTGGTCCGATCCTGTAGTTCTCCGGCTCTGAATGGCTTCCCATTTCATTGTCATTCCCCAGGGTACTCAGCAGATAGGTCAGCACCTTCCATGTGCCAAGCACTGTTCCACGTGCTGGGCACACGACTGTGAGCAGGATAGGCAACGCCTCTGAGCGTGAGCTTCCGTTGTGGTGGGGGATAGAGTGGCAGACAATAAACAAATACAGATAAAATGTCCAGTGATGATTAGTGCCATGAAGAAAAATAAAGCAGGTTAAGGAGACTTAGAGTGTTATTTTTGTTAGAGGGACCAGAACCAGCCTCTCTGAGTAGAGATCTGAATGAAATGAGGGAACGACCCATGAGCATATCTGAGGGAAAGTGTTATAGGTAGAGGGAATAGTGAGCACAGAACCCTGAGGCAGGAGCATACTTGGTGTTTTGGGAAGCATCAGGCAGCTGGTGTGATAGGAGCCAAGTGACCTGGGAGAAAAGTGGAAGGACATGAGGTTGAAGAGGTAGACCCCCAGGCCCAGCACAGTTCCTTGTGTGGCTCAGTGAATACTTGTTGAATTGAATAAGTGAATGAACGAATGAAGCTAGACAGTCATTACTCATTTATTTGTTTATGAGTGAAAAATCAGCAGGTGCTTGAGGCATAACATAAGAAAGGTAGGGTGCATTTTCCAGTGTTCGTGAAGAGAACACAGAATTTCTTTTTTTTTTTTTTGAGATTTTATTTATTTATTTGACAGAGAGAGAGAGAGCGAGAGCAGGAACACAAGCAAGGGGAGTGGGAGAGGGAGAAGCAGGCTTCCCGCCGAGCAGGGAGCCCAGTGTGGGACTCGATCCCAGGACCCTGGGATCATGACCTGAGCCGAAGGCAGACGCTTAACGACTGAGCCACCCAGGCGCCCGAGAACACAGAATTTCACCTGGACTTTTCACAGGAGACATGGTGCTAATGGCCAGAGCTAGAGAGACCAGTTCTGGCTTGTTCTTGAAGTCACTTCTGTTTGCACCACAGAGAAAATCAGAGGTGAGAGACTTGCCAGGCGGGCAGGAAATAGACCAGGGCTGCTCAACTCTTGGTTGTTTAAAAGGTGCTCCTACTCATGTTTGGGATAGCTT
>NC_138369.1:13787746-13821289 GCF_054177405.1 Leptonychotes weddellii
GTAGCAACGTGGGAAAGGACTCAGTAAGTATTATGTGATTATATCCCTATCCATTTATGCATGCAGGCAAATAGAGACTAAAAATGAACCCAAAAAAGTAACCACTGTTGACTCATTTAGTAGTGAGATTGTGGGTACTTGCTTTCTCTTTTTAAAATTTTCTGTAATAAGATTATTTGGGCAGTAAAGACAGCTTAAGAAGTAGAATGACTCTTCAACTCTGGTGAAGTCATTATTCCTGTCATACAGATTCTCGAAGGGCATGGGCTAAATGGGTTTTAGAGCAGGGCCCACGCATTCCCCAGGTAGTCATGTCAGCTCAGTGAGGGCCAGAGTCTCTGAAGCCGATCTTTTCTCTCCTTTCTCTAGCGCCCTGGAAGCTCTGATCAACTTTGCCTACAACGGCCACCTTGCCATTGACCAGCAGAACGTGCAGTCGTTGCTGATGGGGGCGAGCTTCCTGCAGCTGCAGAGCATCAAGGACGCCTGCTGCACGTTTCTTCGAGAACGGTGAGGCCCTGGACTCGGCCCATGGCGGGAGCGTGCCCAGGTCGTTCCTGGAACCCCTGCCGATTTGCTCACTCTGGGCATACTGAGTTTTATGAAGGGAGTGAGCCAGGGAGCTGACTCTTCAAATCGCTGTTGAGCAGTGCCCAGTTCTTTGGGGTGAACCTTTGAGGAACATATTTACAGACCCCTGCCTGTGCTCTCTCCTGGCCTGACATGTACCTCTTCTGGTCCTCCAGTTTGACCAGTGCTAACTTAGCTGACTGTGCTCACCAAACCGATGGATTCCGTACTGCCTCACTGTTCCATAGCCTGTCTCCATCTTTGTGTAGATCCTTCCCCCTCCTGGAATGTCTTGACTTCTTTTTCCTTCAGCTCTTTAGGGGCCCACCCAAATTTCACCTCCTGGAACTCTGTGTCCCCCCTCAGGCCCCTGAACGCAATCACTGTATGCTCTCTTAGGGTAAGGACCATGGAGTATATCCCTACCTAGGTCCAGCGTTCAGCAATGCCCCTTTGATGACTGAGCTGATAAGAAGGCTCTTTCTCCCCCTCAAGAAGGGGAGCTCTTAGCCATAAGGTCAAAGCTGCCTCTTGAGCACTAGAGACTTGGGGGTGCAGGTTAGTGCTGGGCTCCACACAATCTCTGTCTGTGGTGCTCTACGAGGCTTGGTCTCCACCTGAGCTACTGCGATCACAAGGTCCCTGGCCTGAAGACCAGCATTCTTCCTGTCTCAGATCTGCCCTCCTGAACCTCATTTCCTCTTAGAGCTGACCTCTTCCTCTCCCATTCCGGCTCCACAAATCCAGCTCACTCAGCAGCTCTGTGGACCCCACCTGCTGTCCCCATCCTGCCCCTGTGGTGCTCATGGACATCACTGAGCACTGCTGTGTGTGCAGCTAGTCTTAATAACCATGGTAATGATGCTTAGCATGCAGGGCACGCCACTGGGTGCAGGGTGAGTGGTTTCATCGTAGGTCCTGTTTCAGGTTTTACAGGTGAGACCACATAAGGACAGTGTAGCCCCAGAGCCTGGCTTGACCCTGCGCTGGGATGCCTTCTGGGTCAGGCTGGAGGGATGCATGTGGGGGGATGTGAGGCACACTGGCTTTCCTACTCATTTGTGAGCTGCTTAAGGATACAGACCAGACTTGGTTTCTCTCTCTGTCTCCACGGAGCTCAGAATGATTAAGTAGGCATTCTGGAAAGGATTAAGTTGGCCACTCTCGCAAGGGGACAACAGCTCCACCTAGGGGGGCTTTTGAGGTCATCACTCTCCATACTGGACCTAGCCTCTTTATAAAGGAGTGTCACCCAAAAGATGCTTAGAAAAGTGTTTAGACCAGTGGAGTTTTTACATGCATCAGTGACATTTTAGGAAGATGCACTTAAGCACAAAGCCTGACATTATGAGTCTGTCCTTGACATTCTCCCATTCAGCCCTGCAAGATCCCTTCTGAAGCCTCACTTCACACCTTATTCCTGTCTTTATTCCTTCCCACGGGCCCCAGAGGCTTGACCTGCTTTCTCTTTTCTTTCCAGTAGTTACCATCACTGCCTCTCTTCCTTGGAGTGGTTCTCCCTGAGCCTGGCTGCGGAGTGTGTTAGGGGGTCCCACCTGCCCCCTTCCCATGTGCCCATATTCAAAGACAAGCATGTGGGCCCTTCGTTGTCAAGCTGTGATTACTAACGACTTGAGAGAAACCATTCTGAGCGGTAGTGGGAAAGACAGGACTTTGCAGAGCACAGAGAAGCTGTAAAGCTCTCAGAGTTTTCCATGAGGTTGGGGTTGATATTTTTCTTGTGGCCCCTTTCCAAGCCTTCAGATGTATGGGCCTCCTTGTTTTTAGGTGAGCACTGGAGCTATGTATTTTCCAAAACTCTTCTCTCAGAATTGAATCAGAACATCAGATACATCAGTGAACCAACCCAATGACTTATTTACTTCAGGTCACTGCTTCCTGCATCTGATAAAGCATTACATCTTATTGTGGCCTCCCTGCTGACAAAGTCAAGAAGGTGGTTGCCAGTTGTGAGGTGGCTAATGGAAGATGTGGGTCTCTCTCTGCCCTTTGGGTTCATTTTCCCTCTTACCTTCCTCCGGCTTGGCTCCTGAACGGGGCCCTCTCCTGCATGGTAGCCCTCCCTCCTCCTTCCCCCCCGGCTGCCTCACAAGCAGGCTTCCCACATCCCATCCTCTTTGACACGGAAGCCCAGTTCAGTTGAAGGTGTGTTTTGCTCTCCTTATTATACCAAGCCAGTCAAAGACAGCCAAAGGCGAGGTATAGGAGTCCTAACCTGAGAGCCAGCAGATGGAAATGTGCTCCAGGCAGCTATATTGACCATCCTGGCCCACGTCTTTGGACTCTATCCAGTTCCCAGTCCGTGGCATCTTGAGTTGATGTTGCTGTGGTTGCAATCAGTGAATCACATGGTGTAGAGGCCCAGGGAAGGTTGAGCCTCATATCTGCCATATGTGTGTAAAGGCCTGTAAACAAGTCTCATTCAGTCCCTGTAAGTGCTCCAGGAGAAAGGTGGTATTTGATGACTGAGCCGACATTCTGACCTTGAGCGCTGTGTCCCTGACTGGCCATGCGGCCTTGCCTAAGTGTTAGTCAGTGCTCATGCTTCCCTGGCCTTTGTGGAAATGCACATAGATTTCCAAAGCCATGAACAGAGCCCGTTCAGGCTGGAAGGGAAGCAACAGCTTGTGGAATTTAGATTATCCCAAAGGCAGGCTCCTGGGAGACTCTGCCCTTCAGGTCTGCTGCTGGGGAACAGTGGTGATTGTTGGCTAGTGAGTATAACTCTGCCTATAACTTTAAACAACATGGCGGGAAAGGAAAGCAAGCAGTCTAATAAAGAAAACCTGTGCGGTTTCCATCTGATAAATACCTTCTCCCTCCACGGATTATCAGTCACAAAGTCAAAATAAGAAAAGCTCCAACCCCAGAATCTCTTGCTGTCACCAAGATTTCAGAACCATGTTGGGCGCATTTGGGATTTTGTCAGATGCAATAGTAGTAAGAAAAACGACCACGATGAAAATTAAGACAGCAGCTGACTTCACGCCAGGCACCATGCTGAGTGCTTTTGCCACATTCTTGCTTAATCGTGGCCACAGCTATAGGAGCTGGCTAGCTCTTGTCCTCACCTTTTTCCAGGTGAGGCTGTTGCGGAGACCTGAGAAACCCTCCCATGTCACCTGGTGTGACGCAGGGCCCGGATTTACCCAGACGGCCCCAAGGAGGGCAGGTCTGCCTCCGGGTCGTGGGAACGCACACGGGGTTCAGTCTCCACACCACCACTTGCTTGTAGAGGGCTGGGAGCACATGTCTTAGTTTCTCTGAGCCTCAGTTTTCCATCTAAAACTGGAAGTAACGACTACTCTGCAGTGCTGTTGAAAGGATTCTCGCTGGCAAAGTACTGGACGCATCGATGATGCTGAGCGAGTGGTAGCTACCGCTGTTGTTCCTGGGAGTCCAGTTAGACCATAGAGCTTCTTGCTTTTTACAGAAGATGAAGCATAAGGGTCCTGAGGTTAGAGAAGTCATCTCTCCGCATGGTTTAAACTCTCATTCTACAACTTCAGTGCCCGTGTGGGGAACAGGTAGATGTTTGACCAAGAACGTCAACGGCTGAAGGAAAGCAAACAGTATGTGTTCTCCTATTCTTCTGTCCTCAGAGCTGCTTCCCAGACTTTCCAGAGAACTCGTCCCACCAACTCATCCATTTCCTCTCCTGCTCCCAGAGGGCTAAATTACTAAAAACACACACTGAACACTAGGTCCAACAGGCAGTGTCTTCATTTTAAACCTTCACAATTGAGTCCCTGAGCAGCGCACCTGGAATCATGCACGGAGTTTGCAGCCAAGCTGAGAGCAAAGCAGGGTTTTCTCCATTCTGTAGCTCTCCCTAGAACCAACCTGAGAATGACCAAACATACCATTCTTCCTCTACATTTTTTCTTTTCATCTTTTCTTATGCCAAAAGTCTCCACCCCAAAAATTGCCTGGGTGTCCGCCAGTTTGCTGAGACCATGATGTGCGCCGTGCTGTACGACGCGGCCAACAGCTTCATCCACCAGCACTTTGTGGAGGTGTCCATGTCAGAAGAATTCCTGGCCCTGCCCTTGGAAGACGTGCTCGAGCTGGTGTCTCGGGATGAGCTGAATGTAAAGTCAGAGGAGCAGGTCTGTAGAGCATGGTAGCCATCCGCAGGGGACTCGGGGGCTCCTGCTCTTTCTAATCTTTGTTTTCTATTTTTTTTTTCTTTTTTTTCATGAAGACCATGTGTGTGCAGTTGGTTTATTATGGGTTTGTTTCATTATACTGTGTGCCTGTTTCATGAGAACTTTGTATCCATTTCAGTGTCTAACATTCAGTGGATTTTATCAACATTGCACCCCTTATTCTTAGATGTCGGGTGATTTCCAGTATTTACTATTAGAAGTAATGCTGCCTCGAACTGGAAATTAGCATAGATAACGCTTTCAAAGAGTCTTATTCTAAAGGAGAGCAGAGCACTGGGGCAGTCACTGGGGAGGAATATGAAGTTGGAAGGGGTTGGTTGGTTTGTTTTTTAAGGTGAGCGAAATGGCAGTACATTTGACTACTGGTGGGAATTTTCCAGAAGAGAGGGAAGAGTCAGTGATGCAGGAGGAAAGGGAGAATGGCTGCTGACATGACATTCTGGAGGAAGCGAAGAGGAGGCCGGCTTGAGGGCACGGGATGTCCCTGCTGGGAGCACCAGCCACTCCTGTCCATCCCCGCAGGAGGGAGAACCTCCACAGCCAGGGGCACAGGGAGGCGCAGGGTGGGAAGGGACATGCTGGCAAATTCTACTGACGTTCTCTTCTGGCATGTGTCTATTTTCTTACCTGAGAATGAGGATCGGGAGGAGGGTGAGAAATGTGAGGAGAGATGAAAAGTCGTGAGCCAGCCCTCTGGGAGCGGGAGAGGAAATGGATGATACCAGGGAAAGGAAGAGGGGCTTGGTGGGAAGCAGGGCCTGACGAGATTAGCGACCACAAAGTTAGAATGGACCCACCAGGGGATGCCTGGCTCGATGTGACTCGATCTTGGAGTTGTGAGTCTGATCCCCATGTTGGGTGTAGAAATTACTAAAAAGAATAGATAAACTTAAAAATTAAAAAAAAGAGAAGAAAGGACCAGCCAGCTCTGTCAGCTGCATATGCTGGCACAGGTGCAGAGTGCAGGTGGGGATGAACTTACAGAGCTGGGCCTCACCAGGGTAGAGACTTTTTCGAGGTGGGCGTGATTAAGGGAGGAAGGCGCACAGCATGGGCGCTGAGGGCACCCACCTCAGAAGCCGCGGAGCCCATGCTGGGTGAGACGGCGGGGAGGAGGTGGGCCAGAGGGACCCTGAGCGTGAGGTTGGGAGAGAGGGAGTAGGGTCAAAGGCCCGTTGGCATCAGTTACTGAGGGGAAAGGACTGGAGGTGGTGGTCAGCACCGGCAGACTGAAACTGATTGAAGAGGTGAAGCCTTTGAATGACTAGGGTCCTCGAAGGACAAAGAAGACCTCTTCCCGGGGGTGGTCAAGAAGAGTGTGAATAAATGAGAGTGCAGGGTGTTAGCAGTCAGAGAGGAGCAAAGGCGATCCCTTTGGTCAGCAGAGGTGTGGCGCAGACACATGAAGAGGACCGTGAGGAGACGTTACTTGGAGCAGAGGGTGGCCAGGGCTGGACAGCGAAGGGCTTCGGTGCAGGGGTGAGATGCTCGGACCTGGCCCTGCAGATGCCGGGAGCTCCTCTGCGGCAAGGCCTCTGCTGGTCCAGTTGCTGGGAAAACTATCCAAGGCCCCAGGTAGAGCAGCTTGGGATGCTTGCAGTGTGGTGTCCTGGCCTGCCATGAAGCTCTGCTTCCACAGGAGGAGCCCCAGGCTCCAGGAGGCAAGCTGTTGGGAGGTTAGTCCCAACTCAGCTCATTTCCCTAATGTCCGAAGAGCAGTAGTAAAGGGGGCCCTGAGTGTGGCCATGTGGGCACTCCAGGTGCAGGGAAGAGCCCCGTCCCAAGAGCGAGCCCTGTCCCAAGCTCTCCCACTAATGAATATGACCTGGAGCAGCTCACTTACCGGTTATGCATTGGATCCCAGGTTTTAAAGGGATGTACCCTTGTGGCTGGAGCCTTTGGCCAAGCTCCAGAGAACATTGATCTGGAACTAGGCCTTAAGGAAAGGGGGGCGGGTTTAGATGAAGAGGAGGATATGAGGGACCTTCGAGGTAAAAGGGACAGTGTGCACAGAGAACTGGCCAGCCTGTGAGAACAGAGGGTGAAGGGGTTGAGGAGGGAAGACAAGTGGACAGTGTGGGGAGATGCACAAAGGAGTAAGGAACCAAGGGCAGCTTTTCACTAGGAGGACGTGATGAAAGCCAGGAAGCTGTTAATAGTCACTGAGGCTTGCCTTTCAAGAGGCTGGGCCAAATGGGGCAGCTTGGGGAAGTTTCCAGAAAGCAGTGACTTCAGGAGATAAGTAGGAGGAAAGATGTATGGGCCCGAGGGACTGCCTCAGTATAGGGAATGGAGGGATTGAGACTGGGGGGCCCAGGGACGTGGCCCCTGGGAGCAAGGAGTAACTACACGGCTTGCACTCTCTGCCATGGCAGGTCTTTGAAGCTGCGTTGGCCTGGGTCAGATATGACCGGGAGCAGAGGGGGCCCTGCCTGCCCGAGCTGTTGTCCAATATCCGCCTGCCCCTCTGCCGGCCGCAGTTCCTGTCAGACCGCGTGCAGCAGGATGACCTGGTGCGTTCCTGCCACAAATGCAGGTGAGCGAGGGCCGGCCTGCACAGGATGCTGCCGGGGGTGGGGGGGGTGGGGGGGGCGGGCAGGCAGAGAAGAGAACTTGGCCACTTAGGCTGTTTGTGTTCCAGCTCAGGGGCAGAAGGATTTGGAGTGGTCAGTCCTAATTCACGGCACGCAGATTGATCTGCCTTGTGTCTAGAGCCTGGAAGAGCCCGAGTCTGACCCCTTGGGCAAAGAAGTATGCCATGAGGGAGCATCGAGGCAGAAGGGGCTTCCTTCCCTACACTCCCTGAGGATTCCTAGCTTCTCCAGGAGCTGACTTAGTGGTGACTCCCTGGGGCTCCTTGTCCTCTCCAGTAAACATTAGTCAGTGCACTGGGCCTCAGGTGGGTTTGGGCCCGTCCACAGTGATGGGCAAGGGGGGACATGTTTACCAGCATGGGAAACTTTTACCCAGGGTAAATCAGTGATGACGCGGCACAGCAGAGCTCCCAAAACAGCTCAGAAGGTGGTAGCCGTATAGGAGGATCATTATAAAAGTAGAACAGCAAAGGAAAATGTTCACCTTCCTCCAAACGGCTTGCCATATTCACAGCAGGTTCAGAGGAAGTCAGTGGCTGTGTGTGAGCTGTATGAAGGTGTGTGGCAGGAGAGGGTGGAGGTGCGGCTGCAGGTAGGGGGACCCCGTGACAAGCAGTCTCAAGGGGGCTTTTGGAGTTTGAACTTCATTCTGTAGGCAGTGGGTAGCTATCAAAGGTTCTTAGACAGCTTGGGCTGTAGTGTGGAGGGTGGATTGGAGGACTGGAGAGGCAGGACTGGAGGCAGGGCCATCCGTCAGCAGCAGTCAGCTTCTGCTGCCACGGTCTGGGTGAGAAATGGTGCATTGCAGGGTGCGGGCCAGATGGATAGGAAGGAAGAGCTGGGTCTCAGTAGTGACAGGGTGCAGGCTGCTTGTCGAACCTCCCCAACACCAGCTGTTGTAGCCACCACCCTGTTCTCCTCCTGCTAGGTGTGTGCCTATTAGAAGATACTCATTCTGATTACTCTAGCTGAGGTGGGCTCTGCTCATCTGCCCCTCTGATTCTGAGCATGTTTCAGTAGCTGTGTGTGGTTCCCCCTGGACTCACTTGGGTTCAAGACCAAACCTTCCAGAAGGCTTTTCCTCCCATATTTCCCTTCCAGTTGGGGGTGGGGCAGCCAGACTCGGAAATACAAATGTAGACCACGTGGGGAGAATACCTCCTTGTCGTAACATGCGACACCTTATTCCAGGGACCTGGTAGACGAAGCAAAGGACTATCACCTCATGCCGGAGCGCCGGCCCCACCTGCCGGCTTTCAGAACTCGGCCTCGCTGCTGCACATCCATCACAGGCCTTATCTATGCCGTGGGGGGCCTCAACTCAGCAGGTATCTTGCACCTCCCCTTTGCAGGGCCCTGTCTGGGATTTTGTGGATAAAAAGGCACCAAACAACCTGACCTGGTCCTCTGATCCCCTCCTTTGTGTGTCACACCCTGATCCCTCTTGATTTGATACAGCTATTATACTATGCAGTGAAAGCATGTCAGGTATGAATACCATCAAATCAGAATATCAGAGCTAAATACCAGCCCTGGAGAGAATGCAGTCCAGGACCCAGCTGTTACCAGGCTAATCACGTTTGGTCATATGGATCTCTGGGGTTAGACTGTATGTCGTCACCACAAGAAGGAAAATTCTCCAAATACACGGTCATCACTATCCATAATACTGCTTTCTCTCCACCTGCTGCCTCCCACGCAGTGCACACATGCTTTGGAATCGGCATGTTCTCGGCAGCTCTTACCCAGCCAATTTTTCAGGCAAGCTCATGAGGCCCCCTGCCCTCCTGGCCACCCAGGCACCACTGCAGGGCAGTGGAGATTTCATGGGGAGGACAGTGTGGACTCCTGAATCTTGGTGGCATAATGGCAAAGGGTGGAGTCACCTCCCACGTGAAGGCCGGCTTTTTCTCTGGGTTAGTTCAGGCTCATGGAGGGGGGCAGGTGGTGGGCAGTCCTGGGCAGTCTCATTTTTAATGGAAGCTTAATGAGAGATGGGTCTGTTTACCAGTCTGTTTACCATATGCTTGTTAACCATGTGTCCTGGAAAGGGGGTGTCCTCAGCTAGTAAACACTGAAGTGTGGTAGGTGCGAAGTGCCCCACAATAGAATAAAACAGGGAGGGGGGATTATTTTATTTGATCAAAAAAAAAAAAAAAACCCCTGTTGTAAATGGTAGGGTTGGAATCATCATTCCTGGCTACTGTAACTACTATTTATTGGGCACTTAGTGTGTTCTAGAACTATGCTAGGTGCTTTGCCTATTCTGTCATTTAATCCTGACGACAACTCTGCCATAGAGATTATCTCCATGTCACATGTGAGAACAGAAGATGGGGATACAAAGCACCTTGCCCAGGGTCACACGCTAGTAAGTGAAAGTCGGCGGGGGGACCCATGCCCTTCCCTGTGGGCGTGCCTCCTGCACTGGGGAAACAGTGTTCCATCTCCCTTCGGCTTTGGCCTTAAGTGGGCGGCATACCTCATTGCAGTTTAAAACTGCCCTCTAGAAAGTGAATGCCTCCTGTCTGATTCTGATTTTCCTTGAAGAATTCAGTTTGAGGTTAGCACGGCTGAAGCGTCTTAGTGGGCCCATCTGGCTTGAGTATTTCTGTGGGAAGAACCGATAGAGTCAAGTCGAATATTCCATATAATCAATGCCCAACAGCTGTGATCTAAACACGTGGTCTCATTTGTTTTAATTTGAGTAGCAAATTTTTATGCAGGTGATTCCCTGAATGTGGTGGAAGTGTTCGACCCCATCGCCAATCGCTGGGAGAAGTGCCATCCCATGACAACAGCCCGCAGCCGCGTCGGTGTGGCTGTGGTGAACGGGCTTCTCTATGCCATCGGGGGTTATGACGGCCAGCTACGGCTGAGCACTGTGGAGGTCTACAACCCAGAGACGGACACGTGGACCAGAGTGCGGAGCATGAATAGCAAGAGAAGGTATTCTGGAAGCCACTCGTGCAGCCCGAGCATACACACTGAGCATCTGGGGAGCGCCACACTAGACAGGCAGGGGCACATAATAATACAAGACACAAGCCGGCCTGGGAATTTCCTGCAGCCAGGCCAGCCACTGCCACTCCCGGGAGTTCAGCCCCGTCTGCTCAAAAGTAAAATCCTTGCCTTGTCCTTTGAGGAGCTTGGGGAGATGAGACATGGACATGTGGAAGTTGTATTGTTATTTAAGTATCAGATAAGAATGGAAAACGTATGTTACGGAAGATTCTAGAAGGCAAAGAAACTGGATGGAAACATCTGGAAGATTTCAGGGAGGAGGTGGGATTAAAGTTGAAACTTGAAGAATAAGGAGGATTTAACTTTATTAGTGATGAAAGGACATGAGAAGTGTTGTCCTTTATACTCTCTTCCCCACCCCCACACCACCCCCCGGATCTCTGCCACACATGTGCTTCTGCCACCCTGGGAGTATGTGAGCCATAGCAACATGCTTCACTTCAGTCACCCCCCCTCCCTCCACCAGATGTGAGCACATAGGTGGACCAAGTTCATGTCTCTTAACACACTCAGGTACTTGTCTCCTCCATCCCTTGCCTGCTCAGATTTCCTGAAGAAGAGTTAGAGGGCATCCGAATGGCGCCTCCATTCAGCCTTCTCAGTGCTCAAGTGCTTGAGTCTTCCGTTCCATCAGACATGTGTGGAGCATGTGCACGGCTGGGCTCTGGAGCGGGGGGGATCGCTGGACAAGGTCTTCTCTTCTGCCCTCAGTGGGGCCACACTGGATCAGCAGTTTCAAGTGGCGCTCAGCTTTCTCTTCCGGGGCTGACAGAGGAGAGGAAGTGGTCTGTACCCCTATAACCAGAACAGTTCTGCATTTCTCTCTCACGAACTGAGCTTCCTTCACAGATGCCCAACTTTAGGGGGAAAGTTACATGAGTTGTTTTTGAAAGGGACAGTTTGAAAACCACTGGGGCAGATGCTCTTCGAGGGCCTTTCTGTTTTGTAAATTCTGTGGCCCAAGCATTTGCCTGATAGGCCCCTTTGTCTGGACCCGCTGTGGGTTTTCTGTGTGTAAGATCAAGCAACTTATGGCGAGGAAGAAGAAGTGTCAGGCCAGGAGGTACACAGACCACGTTCTGCAGTGTTAGTGTGTGGCCTCGGGCCAGGAGGAGTCTGCCTTTGTACGTACCAATAAGACTAGATTCACAAAGGGTCACAGTAGGTTCGTTTGGGAAGAAAAGAATTTGTATACATGATCTGCTCTTCCCTGAGCTAACAGTCTTGTGGTTCCTTCCCCCGCCCCTCTCCCTACCTCAGAGCTTCCCTTTTCTGCTCCTTGGGTGCCTTGCAACCTTCTGTGGCCTCGGATGACTCATTACTCCATTTCTCCAGCCATGAGTGCCCTTTTTGCTTTCACTACAACCCGTTGTTCTTCCTGGGGTGTCTGCTCTGGGCAACTTCCTTGCTTTGATGTCACAGAGTTTGGAGTGTTGTCTGGGAGGAAAGTCCTCTGGGCACCCCCTTCCCTCACTGTGGTTAATGCCCTGTTATTAGTAGCATGGACCCAGCTCCATTTCATCCCTTTGAAATTACAGGCTGCCGAACAATGTTCTGAGTCACTTCTCTCCTGCCGTCCCACATGGCTCTCTGTCATGCCCGTGCTGACAAGCTCCTTCCTGCCATCATCCTTCCCCTTGCCTGCAGTGTTCCATGCCAGGCCCCCTCCCCTCTTCACACTGGCCTTTACCACTTAGTTAATAGTTAACCTCACTCAGTTTTGTGGCATCTCTTCTCTATCGTATTGTTGTTGAACTCCTGTGTTGTTACTTCTGTCCACTTCTGGAAGGACAGTGACAGTGTCTAGTGAATTTGTGGTCTTCCCACAGTCCTTGCCTGAGGCCAAAGTCCTTTTCCTCTTCTGGGCCAGTTGAGGGGATCTGTTACGGTGTCCCTAAAGGGACATTGCACGGATCAGTTTGGTTTGCTGTGTACATTTGAAAGGTGGCAGTAAGCCTGGTATATTTTATTTTCCTGTTTGTCGGCCACCCAGATTCATTTTGACTCTTCAGCATCAGATTTGAGAACAGTGAATTGGGCAGCCTGGCAGGCATGTTTAATTTCTCATGAGGCATGGTGTAGAACAGATTATATGATTATGCCAGACTGTGGGGTCTTTGATCTGAGGAGAGGGGGGCACGGTGGGCAGCATGGGAGTCAGCTCGTCTCATTTAAATCCAAGGCCTGCCTCTCAGGCAGCCCGGAGAAGGACCCAATCTCCCCAGCTGCAGCTGCTCATCTGTGCCATGAAGATGGTGCTGCTTCCTTGGTGGGTGGGGTGAGGGGGGCAAATGGCAAGCACAGAGGACCTCCATCAGTGCACGGCGGGAGCATAGCGTCACCCACGGAGCGAAGTAGGGGCCGTCGAGCCACATCTGTCACGAAAAGACATCTGTCAAACTTCACAGTGAATTAAATAGGGAAATCAGGCTAACACAACAAACCCATACAAAGCACGACACGAAGCATGGTCAGAGTCACATGGAGGAAGACCCCTGTCTTCCAGGAGGTCCCCACTTGTTACGAGGCGACAGGTGGCTTCCCGACACCCCCAGGTGCCAGAACGAGC
Organism: Leptonychotes weddellii; assembly: GCF_054177405.1. Taxonomy (NCBI): domain Eukaryota; kingdom Metazoa; phylum Chordata; class Mammalia; order Carnivora; family Phocidae; genus Leptonychotes; species Leptonychotes weddellii. The sequence continues at coordinate 13,800,694 of NC_138369.1, forward strand.
CCCGGTGGGCAGGAGCTTCGGCTCGCCTCGGCACTGTGGATCTAGGGCCTGCGACGGCACACCTCCTCCTGAGTGCCTCATGGGATCTGAGGGGTGAATGAGTGACCACGACGACGACAAGTACTGGGATAAAGAAGCTGCTCTGGCAGCGTGGGGCCAGGAGGGACTGATTCTTGCTGAGGGGTCCGGGACGGCTTTGTGAGCAGGAGAGGACTTTGCCGTAATGACACCTTGAGCACAGCCAGGTGGAAGGTGAGCGTTTCAGACACAGCCAGGGCGGAGAGGGGGCCCCCCGAGGGAACCCCGGCAGGGGGCACTGCAGAGCAGCTGCTTTCTCCTTACTTTTACACTTAGTCTCACACGTGGGGCTTGGGTCTGCTCTAGAAAGAGGCAGCTGGTGGTCAGGTGGATCTCCCAGGGAGCGTGCAAGGCTGGCCTAGGAGGTCTGAGGCCTGGCTGCTTGACAGCTCTGTCTTTTTCAGCGCCATGGGGACAGTCGTGCTGGATGGGCAGATCTACGTCTGTGGGGGCTATGATGGCAACTCTTCTCTCAGCTCTGTGGAGACCTACTCACCTGAGACAGACAAGTAAGGACTCCAGCTCCCCTGGGAAAACTGGAACTGGTTAAACAGACAGTATGAGAATGAGAACAGCAGTGTTTTATTTAAACTTCTCAAGGATAGAGAGTATCTTACTCACCGTTTCAGCCCCTATCGTACCTTGCATATAATAGGTATTTAATAACTTTTGGTTCAATGGATGAAGGATTGAATAAATTTTAAAAATAAATAGTAGTCTACCTAGGTAGTTGGAGATGTTTATTTAATGCTCTGTACCTCTTTGTTAAATCAGCCCACTTTAATGGGAGTGCAGGTGGAAAGGGATGAGAAATAAATGAACAACACTTTCCAAAGTAGGAGAGGTATGATTTGGGTAGGATGTGATTTAGAGGGGCAAGAAATGTTACGTGGTTGGGTGAGCTTGGAAGACATTGATGTCCGTACTGCCAGAGTTCTTAATTTCCATCAAGCATAGTAACATTTTAAGGACTGAAAAATTCTCCGGTGACATAATGCCTGTCACCATCTTATTTTGTGGAATACTCTTTGGAAAACAGCTGGCAAGGTTAGCCCAAATTTTTCATTTCAGTATTTGAATCTTCTCATAAGTCAGTTCATTGAATGGATTCATCAGAATGCTTTTCAGCCAACATTCCATTCACTTAACCAACTGACTGTGTTATCAAGCTGGGTGTCTGAGATGCTTAAGTAGCAGCCGGTCCGCTGGGGCCACGGGTACATCGTGATTGTCCTACCCTGGGGGCCTCTGTCTGGAGCTCTTGGGTGCAGGGTGGGGAGCACCTTCATCTTTACCACAGCTGGCAGGGAGAGGCAGGGTGGCAGGGAAGACTTCTGAGAGGTGACGCATCACAGATAGTGGGAGATGCGCATCGTAGGCAGGGAGACAGCACGAGGAGAGACCCAGAAGAAGGAAAGTGCTCGTGAGGAGTCAGTGTGGGTGGCACATGGCAGGAGGTGAAAGTGGAAATAGATGAGGCCTGAGAGATAAAGAACCACATAGGGAACTCGGACTCTGCCTTGGAGGAAACAGTGAGGAGCCCCCTGAGGGGCGTGCTGCACGGGGTCGGGATGGGCAGGGTCTGAAAGCCAGGTGGCCTGTGCAGAGGCTGTGACAGGCTGTCCCGGGGGGAGGCCCGAGCTAGGCCAGAGGTAGTGGGATTGGAGCAGGCAATGACTAGAAGGCAGGCCAGGCGGACTTGATGACCACAGGAATGTTGAAGATGAGGGAGAAGAGAGGCCATGAAAACACTGAATCTGAGTAGGACAGCTAGATGGCCAGTGGTCCCATCCACAGGACCGGGTAGGAGCACGTCTGTAAGAGAGAGGAGCCTTGTTTAGGACATGCTAATTTTGAGTGCCTACAGAGGTGGGGAGATTGTCCAGGATGAGAAGGAACACTGCACGGTTTGCCCCGCCCCTCCTGAGCTGTCCTGGGAGGATGGCAGCTCTGCATCTCATGGCTCCCTCCTCTGGCTTTTTCCTGCAGGTGGACAGTGGTGACCCCGATGAGCTCAAGTCGCAGTGCTGCTGGGGTGACGGTGTTTGAGGGCAGGATATATGTGTCGGGTGGCCACGATGGTCTGCAGATCTTCAGCAGCGTGAGTCTGGGCTCCCCCGGGGCTAAGGGCACTCACTCCTTCCATCTTGGAGAATAGTTTTGTTTTTAAGGAAAGATGTATTTATTTTGGAGAGAGAGAGAGAGAGCACAAGTGGGGTGAGAGGGAGAAGGAGAGAAGCAGACACCCCACTGAATGTGGAGCCCAACACAAGGCTCAGTCTCACAACCCTAAGATCTTGACCTAAGCTGAAATCAAGAGTCGGACGCTTAACCAACTGAGCCACTCAGGCACCGCCCCCACCTTTGAGTATAATTTTGAAAGGCAGTTCTTCCGAAGAAACTTCAGCCTTGCCATAACTGGGCAACGCGTCATCTAAAGAGGTTTCAGGCCATCTGCCACGTGCTCGGAGATTCTTCCCAGACTGGAGCCAGTGGGCACAGAGGAGGGGTAGAGTATAGCCATGCCACCCTCACCCCGCCCCGCTCAGTTCTCCGGTGAACGCTGCATGAGAGCTGGCAAAATCCCTGCCCAGAGTAAGCTCAACTATAGACAGTGCGAATTTGCAAATAGTTGTATTCTGGGTAATTTGTTGGAAATTGCATTTATTCTTTAAAAAACCTCAACCGCCATCTGGTGGTAGATCCATGGCATCAGTCAGTGCCGCGCTCTGGACAGATTTCAGGAGACCCTGCTCTCCTCCCGCCTCTGCCACTCTATAGCAGTGCATCCTCAGGCAACGCCTTTGTTTCCTGGGACGAAGAACAGAGGGGGCAGAGTGGGCGGGTCCCTCAATCAGCCCGAGAGCAGGTGAGCCGCTGCGGAACGCGGGCCTCTCGCTGGCGTCTGACTCGCGTGGGCCGCCTGGGCCGCCTGGGCCGCCGTGCGCCGCGAGCCCCCGAGCGGCCCGAGCTTTGGCGCCGCCCGCCGGACCTGTGCCTCTCTCCCTGCTGCAGGTGGAGCACTACAACCACCACACGGCCACCTGGCACCCAGCCGCCGGCATGCTCAACAAGCGCTGTCGGCACGGAGCCGCCTCCCTGGGAAGCAAGATGTTCGTCTGTGGGGGCTACGACGGCTCTGGCTTCCTCAGCATCGCGGAGATGTACAGCTCCGTGGCCGACCAGTGGTGCCTGATCGTCCCCATGCACACACGCCGGAGCCGGGTCTCCCTGGTGGCCAGCTGTGGGCGCCTCTACGCCGTGGGGGGCTATGACGGACAGTCGAACCTCAGCTCGGTGGAGATGTATGACCCAGAGACGGGCTGCTGGACGTTTATGGCCCCCATGGCATGTCACGAGGGAGGGGTTGGTGTGGGCTGCATCCCTCTCCTCACCATCTAAGGCAGAGGGGGGCTGTGGCGGGGTAGGGATCTGGTACAAACATAGGCACTCCCTTCCAGGGACAGGCCCCCTTGGGAGAGGTGGGAGACCAGAAGATAGGGTGAATGTGAGCTCGCTGGAGGTACAGCTTTTCCAGGTGCTTACATCCTCCCTCACCGCGCTGCGCTCGGGACCTTCAAGCCTAGGTCACCAAGGGGCACCGCGTGGGGCAGAGCCCCTCTGGGTTCCGCAGCTGGTGACGCGGGACTGCTTTGCTGGTCCTCACGTACACAGGCTCCATCCAAGCCCAGCTCCCACCTGCCACCTGCAGAAGGCCTGCCGTCTGACGCTCCTCCTCGCCTGCTGCTCTCCAGCCGTGGTGTGGCCAGTCTGCAGTGGGGTGGCTGCCGTGACCCAGCCTGGTGGCAGCTGGGGTGCGGTTGGGGGAGGAAGGACGCGCTCAGGGTGTCCTCGTTGTCTGCGGTGGTGCCCCCACAGCGCCGTGCACCTCCCTCTTCCATCCAAGGGCACAGAGGACTTGGTCCTCACTGCTGGGCAACCAGGGAGAACAGAAGCTCTTCCCGTGTAGACTTGAGGGATTTCAGCGAGGTCTTTTCATCTTGTTGAGGAGTAACAGAAGAAGAAGAAGAAGAAAAAAAAGATACTTGAAAGAAACAGACCGAAATTGAAACAAACAAACACTTGAAAGAAACTGGAAAGAAAAGTACTTTTTTTTTAAGTGAACATTCTTTGGGAGAAGAAAACGTTCAAAGACACTAAAGGCGAATACGTGTTTCAGTGGCAAACCGCCCACCACGAGAAAGGCGGCGTCTGCTCCCACGTTCGGGTCCCAGGGTCCTGAGGCCTCGCACGGCACTCGGGGTCGCCTCTGAGCCCTCGCGTGTCCGGGATCAGTGCACTCTCAACTGGTCCTCTAGCAAGGTGCTCACGGGGTTTGTATTCACACCCGCCATCAGAGGACTTTTTTTAACCGTAGGCTTAGCGAGTGGGCTGAGTTACGGCGGGCCGCTCTTCTAGGTGGGAGTTCCCAGCCGGTCACTGGAGGCTCCGGGTGCCCCTGTGGTTACCTCCCACGGCCACCAGGGCGCTCACTCAGATTCCCCACCCCCACTTTCATTCCTCACGTGACCAGCAAGGAAACAGCAGGTCCAGCCAGATTCTCGCCCATCTGTCATTCTTGGATCATTTTTCTCATTGTGATGCTTCTAGGGTACATTGACCTTTGGTACCTCTAGAACCTAACCAGGGACATGGTCCTTCCACCAGCCATGGCTGGCTTGGTCCAGTAACCTCATCTACCCTGCCAGTCCACTGCTTCTCCATCCCCTCGCCAATTCCAGGGGCCTGGCCTCCCTCCAGCCCTCAGTAGAACGACCAGCAAGGTGGGCCTTAAATTCAAGCAAAGCTGACTTTATGGCAGAGAACTTGAGGCCGAAAGAATCTCTTGCTGCTGCAAAGAACAGATTTTGTATTTCTTCCTCCGATATTAGCAAATGACCTCTTGAAGAGACTCCATGCTCCTTCCTCCTCCCTGGATGGGACCTCAATGTCGCACAGCGGGACCCGAACAGGAGGACAATTCTGTTACCAGTGCACTGGGCAGTGGGGCTGTCCTTCAACTGCTGCTGCCAAAATCTGGTTTTCTAAAATGCTTCCAGTACAGACTCAAAGAGGATACAGTTCCTTTCATGCAAGACTCGGTCTTAGGGCCCCCTTCTCCACCTGGCTGGTCTCCTGTCCCTTGCTGCCTGCCTGGGGTGTCCTGGAAGCATGTTCAGAAAGGCACAGTGTGGAGCCTGAGACGTCTTTCCCACCCCAGTACCACAAGGTTTACGAGTGTGTGCAATCGCCATGTATCCAGAGGGAAGTACCTTTGTTAGCTGCCACTTAGGAGCTGGGCCTCTGCTACAAGCACTTGAAAATTATGTTTTTATTTTAAAAGACTCAACAATCTGATGCAGTTGAGCCTGGGCTCGTGGTGGAGCCCCAGCATTTCTCACTCCCTCTCGGTTTGCCTACAGAGGTAGACTCGGAAGGTGGTGGGGTCTGTGTTTCCTGTTGGAGAGAAGTGTGTCCATGCCCGTCTTGTTATAAGCCATTCTGTGAACTAGAAGCAGTCCTGGCCAGCCTAGGTCGTGGAGGGGTTAAGGATCAGTCAGTGGGCTAACGAGTGGGCCTCCCAGGTCCTCAGGACGGTGGCACAGATTTTGCCATTGAGGCTGATAGATCATTTCCCTCATGATCTGCTGCTCTCGTAGTAACCTTCCTAAGTCCGCTGCCACCTCCTGGTGTGGAAGTTACGCCGCCGCACCTGAGGCCAGTGTTTTGATCTGGGTGGGCTCAGCACAAGCGGGCCAACACCAGCATTTTCACAGTCTTCAGCAGTCGGCTCCTCAGTCCGAGGGGGATGTTTGCAAATGGCTGGGCTGGCTCTTTGGTGTTCGAGCCTTTCCAGGAGCCCTGTGAAAAGGAGAGTTCTCACCCAAGGATACTGTGAAAAGGGTATAACCAGCGGGTGGGGGAGATGTCGTGCTCAGTGGACCAGCTCTGAGCACAGGACTGCTGTCCTGGGCCATTCCCCTTCCCAGATAACACACACAGCCTTGTCTTCCGGGTTTCACCTGAGATCAAAGCCAGGATGGGAGCTGAAGACCAGCCTTTTGACTCGGCCACAGAGCTGGGCGTAGGTAGAAATTCTGCTCCTCCCACCCCCCCAAAGTCATTGTCCCCCAGCAAATCTTCCTTTTATTTATAGAACGCATGTCTTTTGTGTTAAGAGACCAAAGAGAAATAAAGAGTACACTCCTAATATCTTATCCTTTCTTGTTTTATTTTTTAAATATGAGAAGTAAATCATCTTTTTATTGCCTTCCAGTGAAAAAATACATTGGACAAAGTAAAATATTCCTGTGAAAATAAGAGAGGAGCCAGATGTATAGCAAAAGCAGTCTTCGGAGAGACGTGTGTGTATTTTATAAGAACGGGTTTGGGTGAAAAACATGCATGTTACGTACTTACTGCTTTCCAAATCACTCCTCTTGGATTTCCCCTTTTCTTCACTCAGTGCCGTAGAACACAAGTTCCCTGATGGAATGCGGCTGGCCTGTTGACCATCTAGAACCAAAATGTCCAGCTCCTTTCTAAAACTCTGGGCCAGAGGTGCTTAACTTCGGTGCACATAAAAGTCACTAGAAAATTCTTAAACCACACATTCATTCATAGATGCCTCCTCGGGGACCTACGGCTGGGGTGCAGCTCGGGGTGCAGTGCAGGCAAATTCCCGTGGTGGTTTGTCTGCTCCTCAAAATGTGAGAGAACCCGACTCCTGTGTTTAGTTTCTACTTCTCCAAATACAGCCACATTCCAGAGCTGCCTTCCTAAGATTACACGCTGGTTACTGTGGTTTGGAATGTCAAGAAACTCTTTCTTCATTCACACTTCTCCAAAAGTCAGCCATGATCAGTCTTATCCACTGGGTGATGATTATACCTGAATGACAACTTTATTTTTCAAGTCTTTGGAAGGGTATGTCTCTCCCACATAACATCCCACTCGCACATGTTTCACACATAAACACTGTTGATTCTCACCAGGGCCTCTCAGGACTCCCCACCGGGTAGTTAGCATGGTTCATTTTAGTATAAGGAAACAGCCTCAGAAGGGCCAGCTGACCTGATTCACCAGCTAACTGGTAGTGTTGTCAAGAATTGAGACCAGATTCCCACACTCAGTCCAGCTCGCTGGACAGGAGCAGTGTCTGGTCCATCCAGCCTCGTGTCCGGTGTGTGCAGGGCTGCTGCCCAGTACTGTGACGGACCTTGCATCATAGAAGCAAGCCCCTTTGTGCCAAAGCAGAGGGAGCCAGATTATCTGCGGGCTTTGTGCTGTGGGAGAAGGGTCATTTGCCTGTAAAGTAAGAACAGCTCTTTCCTTGTAATCTACACCCTCTTGCTCAGAACCAAAGAGCCCATGCATGCAGAGTGGACTGTGAGCTTTATTCAGCTAGACTCATCTGCTTGACTTCCCATGTCCTTTTGTTGTGGTCCCATGGATTGCTCTCCACAACCAACAGCAGAGCCTACTCCTCTTCACCCCAAAGGTGAGCACTACTGTTCTCTACTCCTACTCATGATGACGTAACATTGTACAACCGAAAACTGTTCTCATAGTGATTAGCCCAGACTTGCTGTTCCCAGTTTCATCTCTAGTGGTACACAGATGTTTTTCTCTCTAACGGAGCTGAGCCCCGGTTCCCTGTTCTCTTTTCCGAGCTTTACAGTTCAGGATAAAAACCCAAACTCTGTAGCATGGCATAGAAGGCCACTGTGACCTGGCATTTGTCCCCACTTGGCCTTTCTGAAATAGTTCTTCAGGGTGTCGGTGTAGATGTTACTCCCGCAGGAAAGCATCTCTGGTCAGCCTGGTGCCCCATCTCTATGCATGTCCTCAGTGGATCCCACCAGGGAACGGCCTGTTTGCCTGTCTTAACCTGGTACATAGTGTCTTTTGTCATGTACCCATCACCGGGCACATAGAGGTGTAACAACTATGTTACTTGAACCTGAGGACACTCAGGTATATCGGATGCAAAGGTTGCCTAATTGTGCTTCTCTACTCTTCCTCCAGTTCGCATCGCTGATTTTTTAATAGTTTTATTGAGGCATAATTTGCATTATGCACCTTAACATTCACCCATTTTAAGTGCTCAAAAGATTTTTGGTAAATGGAATTGTGCAGCCATGACCACTGTCCCATCTTAGAATATTTTCATCATTTTGAAAATTCCCTCATGCCCATGTGCAGTTAATCCCCACTCCCACCCTCATCCTCAGGCAAACGCTTTCTGTCTCTATAGATTTGCCTATTCTGGACATTTCCTATAAATGGAATCATATAAAATGTGGTCTTTTGTGTCTGGCTTCTTTAGAATGTTTTTGAGGTTCATCTAGGCTGCAGCATGTATCAGCTTCTTTCTTTATTCCTGAATAATATTCCACTGCATGGATATGCCACATTTTGTTCATCCATTTTTTTCACTAATTGATGAATATTTAGATTGTTTCCAGTTTGTAGCTGTTACAAATAATACTGCTGTGACGTACAAGTCTTTGTGGACATATATCTTCATTCCTCTGGAGTAGATTCCTAGAAGGTGGCTGTCACATGGTAAGAGCTTGTTCAACTTTTTACGAAACAGATGAGCTTCTGCACAGTAGCCCTACCGTTCTACTACGTTCCCATCAGCAGCATGTGAGCGTTCGGTTGCTCCACAGCCTTGCCAACTCTTGCAGTTGTCTCTCTTTGATTAGAGCCGTTCTAGTGGATGTGAAATGGCATCTCCTTGGAGTTTTAATTTGTGTTTTCCTGACCACTAAAGATTTGGAGCATCTTTTCATGTCCTTGTTGGCTATATCTTTGGTGAAACAGCTATTCAAATCTGGTTCATTTTTAAATTGAGCCATGTGTCTTATGAATGAACTGTAAGAATTCTTTACATTTTCTGGATACCAATCCTTTATCAGATCCAGGATTTGTAAATATTTTCTCCCAGGATATGGTGTGTCTTTTCCTTTTGTCAGCGGTGTGTGTCTCTTGAACTGTACAAATTTTTTAATTTTGACGAAGTTTGGCTTATCAATTATTTGTTTTGTGGATTATGCTTTTGGAGTCATGTCTTAACTTTGTGCATAAGCAAAGATCATGAAGAAATTCTTCTAGAAGTTTTATGGTTTAGCTCTTATGTAGGTGTATGATCCATTTTGAGTTAATTTTTAGAAATTCATTTTTGGGGGGCATCCAGGTGGCTCAGTCGGTTGAGCATCTGACTCTTGATTTCAGCTCAGGTCATGATCTCAGCATCGTGAGATCGAGCCATGCGTTGGGCTCTGTGCTCAGCGGGGGGTGGGGGGATCTGCTTAAGATTCTACCTCTATCTCTGCCCTTCCTCCTGCTTGTGCACACGCTCTCTCTCTCTCTAAAATAAATAAATTTTTTTAATTCCATTTTTTTGTGTGCGTGGATATCCATTTGTCTCAGTACATTTGTTGTAAAGACTATTCTTCCATTGAATTGCTTTTGCATCTTTGTTGAAATCAGTTGACCATAAATAGAAGGGTTTATTTCTAGCTTCTCAGTTCTGTTCCATTGATCTTAATATACTTGTCCATGAACCAATACCACACTGACTGTAAGGTATTGATTTCTTCATCTTTTTTTTTTTTTTAAAGATTTTATTTATTTGACAGAGAGAGACACAGCGAGAGAGGGAACACAAGCAGGGGGAGTGGGAGAGGGAGAAGCAGGCTTCCCGCTGAGCAGGGAGCCCGATGCCGGGCTCCATCCCAGGACCCCGGGATCATGACCTGAGCCAAAGGCAGTCCATTAACGACTGAGCCACCCAGGCACCCCCTTCTGGGGTTTTAATAGATATGTTGAATTTATAGATGAATTTGAGGAGAATAGCCATCCTGACAATATAAAGTCTTCTAATCCATGAATATAGAAGTTTGTCATTTGTGTAGATCTTCCTTGATTTCTCTCAGCAATGTTTTGTCATTTTCAGTGTATAATCTTGTACTTCTTTTGTTAAAATATTCCTACATATTTTTATTTTTTTTTATTCTATTGTTGATGGAATTGCTTTCTTTATTTTTAGATTTTTTGGTGTTATTTAGAAATTGTTTTTTTATATTGACCTTATGTCCTGCAACCTTGCTAAACCCATTTATTAGTTTTATCTTTAAAAAATGTATATTCTTTGGGATTTTATATATATATATATATGTTATATAATTTGTTATTAAAGGTAGTTTACTTTTTCCTTTCCAATCTGGATGCCTTTAACTTTTTCCTGCTTATTGCAATAGCTAGAACCTCCAATACAGTGTTGTGTACAAGTGGCAAAAATGAATATCCTTGCTTTGTTCTCAGTGTTAGGGAAGAAGACATTCAGTCCTTTACCATTAAATATGTTAAGTTGTGGATTTTTTTTACAAAGATTTCATTTATTTATTTGTTTGTTTATTAGAGAGAGCATGACGAGGAGGTGCAGAGGGAGAGGGAGAAGCAGGCTTCCCGCTGAACAGGGAGCCTGACACAGGGCTCACTCCCAGGACCCTGAGATCATGACCTGAGCTGAGGTCATATGCTTAGCCGACTGAGCCACTCAGATGCCCCAAAGCTGTGGATCTTTCATGAGTAACTTTTTTCTTTTTTTTTTAAAGATTTTATTTACTTATTTGACAGAGTGTGAGAGACCACAAGCAGGGGGAGCGGCAGGCAGAAGGAGAAGCAGGCTTCCCACTGAGCAGGGAGCCTGATGCGGGGCTCGATCTCAGGACCCCGGGATCATGACCTGAGCTGAAGGCAGATGCTTAACTGACTGAGCCACCCAGGCGCCCCTTTCAGTGACTTTTTTCAAGCGGAAGAAGTTTTATTCTATTCTTAATTTGTTGAAAGTTTTTGTCATGAATGGGTATTAGATTCCATCAGATGATTTTCCAGCATCTATCGCAATGATCATGTGGTTTTTGTCCTTTAACCTGCTAATATGGCATGTAACGCTGATTTTCAAGATGTTGATCCAACATTGCATTCCTGGGGTAAATCCCACTCAGGCATGGTTTTATAATCCTTCTATGCTGTTGGATGTGGCTTGCTAATATTTTGTGAAGTATTTTTGTGTCTGTGTTCACTAGAGATGTTTTCTGCAGTTTTCTTTTCTCATGTCTTTGGCTGGTAATACTGCCCTCATAGGAGTGAAGTGTTTCTTACTCCTCTGTTTCTGAAAGAGTTTGTGAAGGATTGGTATTATTTCTAAAATATTTGATAGAACTGGGGCGCCTGGGTGGCTCAGTCAGCTAAGCATCCGACTCTTGGTTTCGGCTCAGGTCATGATCTCAGGGTCATGAGATTGAGCCCCATGTCAGGCTCCATGCTCTACTCAGACTCTGCTTGAGATTCTTTCTTCCTCTCCTTTTGTTCCTCCTACTTGTGCTCTCTCTCTCTCTGAAATAAATAACATCTTAAAAATATATATTTGGGGGTGCCTGGGTCGCTCAGTCGTTGAGCGTCTGCCTTCGGCTCAGGTCATGATCCCGGGGTCCTAGGATCGAGCCCCGCATCGGGCTCCCTGCTCAGCCAGGAAGCCTGCTTCTCCCTCTCCCACTCCCCCTGCTTGTGTTCCCTCTCTCGCTGTGTCTCTCTGTCAAATAAATAAAATCTTAATATATATATATATATATTTGATAGAACTCACCAGTGAAGCCATCTGGGCCTTTTATTTGAGGGAGGACTTTAATTTTTTTTTTTTTTTTTATTTAACAGAGATAGAGAGCACAAGTAGGCAGAGCGGCAGACAGAGGGAGAGGGAGAAGCAGGCTCTCCGCCGAGCAGGGAGCCCGATGCGGGGCTCGGTCCCAGTACCCTGGGATCATGACCTGAGCCAAAGGCAGCCGCTTAACCAACTGAGCCACCCAGGCACCCCAGGACTTCAAATTTTTAAGTCAACTTCTTCACTTGCCTGGGGATCCCCTGAGGTGGGCACCTGCTTCTCTTAGGGGGTTGGATCCTTGTGGTTAGGGAAATTCTTGACCCTTCAGCAGGGATTGAGACCCTCTCTCCCTTCTCTGTGGATGCTTCCATCTCTTTGTTTCAAAGATCATCTCTGTTCTCCACTCTTGTACTGCCCACCTCTGCCTCTTTCTAACTTCCAAATGTGAGAGGCCTCAGAGCTCTGTCCTGGGCTCTGATTCCATCCCATACATTCTCCCTCTCTGATAGTGCCCTTACCCATGTGTGAGGAAGGCATCTGGAGTCCCATCTCTGGACTGGCACAGAATCGTATATTCACTTGGCTGTGTCCCAGTATGACCATGTCCACTTTGGAGCCTCAACCAGTCACCCTCTAGTTTTCCCCCTCCTCATAGTACATCTCTCGTCTTCCCAGTTGCTCACTCAGGATCCTAGTGGTAGGTTTTGGACTGGGGAAGGGATGAGAGTCATTCATCTTTTTCTTCTCCATCAGCCAAGCTGTGACCTAGTTCTCTTGACTCTCCCTCCAGCCCAGGTCTGTCCTACACCTCCACAGCAGGCCACACCATCAGCACGTCCCTTAGAACCTGGATCGCTATAATAGCTTCCTGACCGGTCTCCCTGCTTCCACCTTGAGCTCTCCGTAGTCTGCAGGCAGCACGGCAGCCAGAGTGAAATTGTAAAGCTGTAAATCACATCTTGTCACTACTCTGCTCAGACCCCTCCAGGGGTTCCCCAGGGCCTCAGGCCCTGCTCTGTTGACATGGTTTAGGGAGCAGTTCAGACACTGCTCCTCTAACAGGTAAGATGTGTGGACCCTGGAGATGGAGGGTTGAGGACACTTAGCTCCTCCATCCCGAGCCGAGCTCTCCTCGGTTCTTTATGGAGTATTTGTCCAACAAGTCTTGTTGGGATCCTCCCAGAGAGACAGCAGGGATAGCCCCATTTTATAGATGAGCAAACTAAAGGCGAGAGAGGGGAGGAGATCTCCCCAAGATCACTCAGTAATAAGTGGCAAACAAAAAAGTCAACAGGTAGACAGATAACAAATTGTGACCCATCCATACTTGGCAATAAAAGGAATGAACTGTCGGTACAATGAATGAATCTTAACATCATACTGCTTAGTGAGAAAAGCCAGACTGAAAAGAATGTATGCTGTGTGATTCTATCTTAGTCCATTCGGGCTGCTATCACAAAATGCAGTAGATTGGGTGTTATAAACAACGTAAATTTACTTTGCATGGTTGTAGAGGCTGGGAAGTCCAAAATCAAGGAACTGGCAGATTCAGTGTCGAGTCAGGTCCTGCTTCCTGGTCCACAGACAGCTAACTATGCTGTGTGTGTCCTCACGTGGTGGGAGTGGCGGGGGGAGCTCTCCATCTCTTTTATAAAGGCACTGATTCCATTCATGAGGACTCCACCCTCATGACCTAATCACCTCCCATACCATCAGTGTAGGGGTTAGGATTGCAACGTACAGATTTTGAGGGGACACAAACACCCCATAAAAGAGAAGCTTCCATTTATATAAAACTCTGGAAATTGCAAACTAATCTATAGCAACAGAAAGCAGTGCTTGCCTGAGAACAGCAGAATTGCGGAGGAGGAAGTTAGGGAAGAGGCAGAGATTATAAAGGGGTGTGAGGAAGCTTTGCGGGATGGTGGATGTGTGTACTATTTTGATTTTGGTGATGGTTTCAGGGGTGTATACTATGTCAAATGTATCTAAATGTACACTTTGAATGCATACGTGCAAGTTATGGTATGTCAGTTATAGCTCAATAAAGCTGTTTTTTGGGGTTTTTTTTTTTTTTTTTTAAGATTTATCTTAGAGAGAGTGTGAGTGGAAGGAGGGGCAGAGGGAAAGAATCTTCAAGCAGACTCCCTGCCCAGTGGAGCCTGATTCGGGATGGGGCTGGATCTCACAACCCTGGTCCGAAACCAAGAGTCAGATGCTTAACCGACTGAGCGACGCAGGAACCCGTTTTGTTTTTTTTTAAAGCAACAGAAGACTGATTCTCAACAACAACAACAAAAAACACTGATTCTCACTGCAGCTTCTGAGTCCCCTAAGGTCTGTCTCCTCTGGGGCTCCGAGGCCTGGGGTGGAGTTCAGGCCAGGATGGTAAGGGGACCTGTGGGCTCTCAGGGCATTGTGGTCCCTATCACATGGGGACAAGCCCAGCTCAGGAGCTCCCGGGCTGGGGCCAGCTGTGTCCTCCCATGTAGGTAACTTTGGGGTCCTGCTTTTGCCATTTGACACAAAAACTTTCCTCGATGTTACGTAGTCCTCAAGATTACCGCTGTTTTGAAATGTTCGATTCCTATATGCCTATGCTCACCTCATACCTCTCCCTTCCTATTTCACACGAAGAAGTGTGCCTCAGAGTTAGGCTTTGCTCCAGTGACGCTCCCACTTTTTTCCTTTTCTGCTTGACTCCCCCTCATTCTCCTACCACTTACATCAGCCACTCCCCCAACAAAGACCCCTGCTAACACTCGTGGATTTTCTTCTCTATTTTTCTCCATATTCATAGAAACCATCTGTGCACATCTATATGTCCGTATTTGGGAGTTTTTGTCTGTTTTACAGAAAATGGACTCTGCTATACAAAATTTTTGAGACTTCTTTTCCCCACACCTTCTGCCAAAGCTCTAATCTACCCCATGTACTCGTCCCACTATTTATTCAGTCATTCCCCTTGCCTTTCCTGGTGTCCTCTTCATTCCCACATTTTGGCCACTTGGTTTTCTTGAAAGATGTTGTATTTTTTACACCCGCATCTTTAATCCAGCTGTAATTATTAATAAATGTTCCATGTTTTTCTCCAGTTAGGCTAGCCTCGCTTGAAAGCTGTCCTTTTCTAGGGCACCTGGGTGGCTCAGTCAGTGAGGCATCTACCTCAGGTCATGGTCCCAGGGTCCTGGGATCGAGCCCCGTGTCAGGCTCCCTGCTCAGCAGAGAGTCTGCTTCTCCCTCTTCCTCTCACTTGTTCTCTCTCAAATAAATAAAATCTTTAAAAAAAAAAGAAAAAAGAAAGAAAGAAAACTATCCTTTTCCCACCAAAGTACACTGCCGTCATTGTCACAGCCTTTCTCATACAGACAGCAACCTGCTTCCGGGTTCCCTCCCAGCCTTCGTCCCCCTTCCTGGACCATAGTCACTTTGTCCCAACTCATTGTCCCTTTTCACAATTTTCTTAGCTATTCCTGGACATTGATTCTCACAAGTGAATTTTAAGATTACTTTATTCCCTTCAAAAACACACAAATCCTGTTAGGATCCTAATGGATTCTAACATATTAAGTTTATGTATTTTGAGAAAACAGACTTATTCATGATATTGAATCTTTCAATTTGTTCAGGATCTATTTTTAATTAACAAGCACTAAATTTTAGTTACGGAGATAAAGAAGGAAACAAACTGATCAGACACTCCTGCTTTTGGAGCTTAAATTAGAAGGCTTCTCTTTTCATTTTTTTCAGATCTTATATCGTGTCTTTTAATAAGATTGGGCTCTAATTTGGTTGAATTTAACCTGCAAAAATCTAGAGGAAGCCCAACTGGGCGTTTTAGGATCGGAAAGGATTTGGCTTCGTGTCTGCTAGTGTAACAGCCTGGGTGAAGGACGCTGGATTTCAGATCCCAGGGAAGGCAGAACAACAGACACTATTACCAACATTACTGTTATTATTCGTTGCCAATAGTCTATGGAGAATTGCTGCATAAATGATTTTTTAATACTATCTTTAGGTTTAGTATGAAGTGTATTCTGAGACTGATAAAATGAATTGAGGAGCTTTCCATATTTTCCCCTTGATTTTGAATTAAGTAACTATGAAATCTAGATAGATGTGATTTTGTGTATATTTTACATAAACTACAGATCTTCCTTGACTTACGATGGGGTCATGTCCTGAGAAGCCCATCATAAGCAGAAAATACTGTAAGTCAGAAATGCATTTCATACACCACCTAACCTACTGAGCATCACAGCCTAGCCTGGCCTTGCCTAGACATGCTCAGAACACTTACAATAGCCTACAGTTAGGCAAAATCATCGAACACCAAGTGTATTTTATAACAAAGCATTAAAC
This sequence comes from Leptonychotes weddellii, assembly GCF_054177405.1. Classification (NCBI taxonomy): domain Eukaryota; kingdom Metazoa; phylum Chordata; class Mammalia; order Carnivora; family Phocidae; genus Leptonychotes; species Leptonychotes weddellii. The sequence goes on from NC_138369.1 coordinate 13,816,808, forward strand.
AGCTCATGTAATTTATTGAATGCTGTACTGAAAGTGAAAAGCAGCCTGGTTCTTTGGGTGCAGAATGGTTGTAAGTGTATGAGTTGTTCACCCCCGTGATCACGCGGCTGCTACCACCGCCCCACATCAGGAGAGAGGATCGCACTGCATGTCGCTAGCCCAGGGGAAAAATCCAAATTCAAAATCCGAAGTACGGTTTCTACCGACACATATCGCTTTTGCACCATCGTCGAGGAAAATCGTAAGTCGAGCCATCATTGAGTCAGGGAACATCTGTATTAACAAAGTTTAAATAACTTTGGAATGATATCCTTTAAAGTCTTGCTACTCTAAGTGTGGTCCACTGGACCAGCAGCATCAGCATCACCTAAAAGCTATGTGCAAAAGCAGATTCCTGGGGCTCACCCAGGCCCACCGGACTGGAATCTGTATTTTAAGGGGACTCCTCTGGGGACTCTTGTGGGCATTGAGCAGCCCCCCTCTCCAACCTAGGTAAATCTCAGCTGTGGGCCATCTGGTCCTGGAACTCTAAATCACCTTTCCAGGCTCTAGGGAGAAAATTGGCCTTTTCACATTTTGCCTCGTCTAGTCCCAGATCAATGTTGATCATTCATATTTAGCTAGGAAATCATTCACTTCCTCCAGCTTTTCATTCTCTGCGGTAGAGTTGCAAGTAGTCATAAACTTTTTTTTTTCCGCCAAGGAGTCGTAAACTCTTAAATTCCATCACTCCGGTGTCTGGACGTCTGTGGTCCGTTTTCCCAGGCCTTGTGTGATATGCTGTTTACCACCACAGATGGGCCTGGAGCTTCCTGGGAGAAGTTGCTCAGCCCAGTCCGATAGAGTCCAGGGCCCAAGGAGGCTGGGCCTGGTGTCCTCCAGAAGACCTGGATGAGGCCTGGGAGTACTCCCTTTCGGGGCGGGGCTCAGGCAAGGAAGTGGTGTAAGGGTGTGAATGAGGTGCTGGTGCATTCTGTGGGACGCAAGGTTTGAAGTGGCCTCCAGCTGAACATCATTTCCCCACCGTGGGGAGAGGGGCTGAGTGAGGGTCTAATTTATCCCACTCAGCCCAAACCTACCCATTTCCCAACCCCACCCAAGGCTCACTCCCTGCAGCATCCCTCCCCTCCTCTCCTCCCTCCAGTGGGTGCTACCCAGGATTTAGGTGGCAAGGGGGATGGAGTGTGGGCTGCCAGTAGGTCAACCAATTTCCTTGAGACTTTGTTTGCTCACTCAAAGTTGTAGAGGGTATGGGCAGCTTGCAAGGCAGTTCAGAGAAAACCGTATGAGAAGTGGCATTCATAAACGATGGGCAGTTTTATCATTAATGAAGAGGAGTCCTTGGCCTCCCCATTTCCCCAAGGGGCTGTACCCCATAGCCCCTCAGATGGGAGAGTTTCCCTTGGATATTTCTGTAGCAAAGACTCCTGAAGAAGCAGGCTAGTGAGAAGGAATAAGCGTACGTCCAGTCAGCAAGCATTTACAAGCATTTATCGCGGTGTCCCAGGCACTGTTCTCAAGGCTGGGTGCATCCGTGACCAAGGCCAGCGGTTTGCTGGTGGGCCAGGTGAGGGTTGAGAGAGACAGCGGGGAGCCAAGGATGACCCTTGGGTTTCTAGATGGATGAAGTTGCCATTAGCTGGACTGGCGTGGGCTGTAGGAAGGGCAGGTTTGGAGGGAAGATACTGAGTGTGTGATACCCTTTGGACATCCATGGGAAGGTGTCCAGGAGGCAGTCTGCTACACAAGTCTGGGGTTCAGGGAGAGAGAGAGAGGAGGAGGAGGCATAAAGGTAGTATAAAGGAAGTAAAGGCAGTTGAGGCTGGGGCAGGTTACTCTGCCTTCCTGAGCCTCCAGGGCAGCCCTCAGATGGCCTCCCTCTGCCCTCATCCCCTGATTCTCTCCACCATCCCTGCCATGACCTCCAGGAGTCTGGGTTCCTATGATGCACAGTGGAATGGCCCCCAGGGCTGCCTCACTGGTCTCCTCCCCTCGAGACCAGCCTGTCTCTAACACTTTATTCATTCATTCATTCACTGAATCATTTATTTCAGAAACATTTGATGGAGCCTCTCTCCTGTGGTTCTCACCAGGGGGTGAACTGATCCCCTGGGAGGAGCCTGGAAATGTGAAGGGACATTTAGTTGCCACAGTGACTGGGCAGGGAGCAGGGGTGCTCGGGGTCCTGCACAAAAGGAATTGCCCTCCTGGGATTCCAGGGGCACCTTGTTAGAAACCCATTCCACAGCCACCCGCAACTGGCTCCGGAGGGCCCAGCTGTGAGTAGACACAGTGTGATCTGGCTGGAGGCACAGCAGGTAAGGCCAGCATGGTGTGAGGATCCTGAATGCACAGATGAGGGAAGGATGCTTCTGGCTGGGGAAGAGCAGGGAGGCTTCCTAGAGGAGGTGACTTTGGAGCTGTGTCTTAAAGGATGAGTAGGATTTACAGACAGGATGGGACAGGAATTCCAGGCAGAGAAAGTAGGTGTGCAAAGGCAGAGGAGTGTGGACTCAGACTGTGCAGAAAAGGAGGTGGTGGTCCCCTGGCAGCCCAGAGGGCCCGGCTAGGCCTGGACTGTGAGACTCATTTCTGCTCTGGCTGTTCCACTCACTTGGCAGGAGGCCCCACCTGTGGCTTCTGTGTTCCCAAATGTAGGACAAGAAGGAGGGTCAGTTTCCAAGGAGTCTCTGGGGCCCAGAGCTCAGGGCCAGAGCAGAGGCATTGTCCTGAGAAACAGGAGGCCAGGACCACCAGTCTCTCCTCCTCTCACCACCTCCCAGCCCTTGAGCAGTCATCTTCCTACCCTCCTGACAATTCACCTTGAGAAGAGCTTGACGGGCCCATTTTCCAGATGAGGACACTGAGGCCCCTTGTGCTGAAGTCAAGGGCCCCAGTGGTGGCCTCTCAGTGGTCTGATAGTGACCTGGCAGAGAGCCATCAGCAATGGGCGTGGGGAGGAGATGGAGGGTGGAGGGGAGGCGGAGAGATGGGAAGGGTGGAGCAGGGGGTGGAGGGCATGGGGAAGGGTGGAGGGCATGGGGGAGAGTGGGAGGGTGGGGCCCATCTCTGGTCTCGCGGCGGAGGCGCGGAAAGCCGGAAGGCCAAGGGGGCAGGCTGGTCCCTGCTGCGGGGGGCAAGCCCAGGGGAGGGAGCCCCGCGGGATCGCGCCTGCTGCCCGGACTGCTGGGGCCCTAGCCTCACGCTCCTCAAAGCAGGGATGCAGCCGGAGGCTGACCCCGGAGCCGGGCGGGACGGCGAGCGCCGGGAAGCGCGGGAGAGGACTAGAAGCGCGCCCACTAAATAAAGGCCGTTCAGTAAGTGATGGAATGGGAACAGGCCTCCATAAATGAGCATGCCGGAGGAGGCCATATCTGTGGAAAATAGAAGTGTGCACAGAGAAAAGATACAGAGGACCATACACTAACGCTTAATGTCTGTCCCTGCGCGAGGGGGTTTCAGGACATTTTCTATTTTATTTTGCTTCTTCACATTTTGTTAATTTTCTGTAATAAAATGTTATTTTCCTAATATTATAAAAGCGGTTATCTCTAGGTGGATCATGGTCCCGCTTTGTTCCTTCTTTTTTTTTTTTATATTCAGTAATTTTTTAAAGCATGCGTAGCTTTTTTTCCTTTTTAAGATGTATTTATTTGTTTGACAGAAAGAGCACATAGGAGGAGCGGGAGAGGGGGAAGCAGGCTCCCTGCTGAGCAGGGAGCTGGACACAGGCTCCATATGGGGCCGGATCCCAGGACCCCGGGATCATGACCTGAGCCAAAGGCAGACGCTTAACCCACTGAGCCACCCAGGCGCCCCCCACCAAAACTTCTTAAGGGGGCCTCTTAAGTGACTTCCCCAGAGATTTAAGATGCAGGCTTTTAGAAACTAGCTGAAGGATACCACTTCATAGCTGTATCCAGCCTTGAGGGGTCACTTCCTGTCTTTGCCCCTCAATCTCCATTTCTGTGAAGAATAAGAAGAATAACTGCCTTGCATGTTCAGCTGCCAGGAGAAGGGCAATAGGGCAGGAAAGGGACACTGGAATCCCCCCGTGAGGCGCCAGGGAGACCAGTCCAGTTCCTGTCTGTCCTTTGAAACAGCTCTGCATATTCCCTTATGCCCAGGGCCTGAGCAGAGGCTGAATTCCTAGACCCACATTTCATCCTAGGGCAAACCCCCAATTTACCAGGTAGCCAGCTGTCAGGCCTTGAGATTGCAATCTCTGTCTTAACCTCACCATGGAAGAACCGTTATCATAAAAACAGCAGTAGCTAACGTTAACCAAGCACTTTGTGCCCCTGCCAGGCATTCTCTCCCGCCTGCTGCCCTCCCCGGCTGCTCGGCTGCTCCTTATAAGGCAGATGGTACCGGCTTCCCCAGCCCGGGGGGGGTGGGGGGGGTCCGAGAACACTCACCACACTAGGTGCTGGGATGGCTTCCAGAAGGCTGAAGAGGGGCTGTCCTCATTGCCCCTTATTG
>NC_138369.1:13821389-13905754 GCF_054177405.1 Leptonychotes weddellii
GTCCCCAATTTAAAATGGAGCCTCAGAATGAATTATGGGGTGGGCTCCCTCCACCCTAGAGGCTATATAGGAGTTGGAGGCCAGCTGGCATCCCTGAGGCATGGAAGGACCCAGCAGCCGAAGGCCAGCTGACATCGTGCAGACTGTGCATGCACGGGCAGCAAAGGTCAGGAAAAACAGGGACCTGCAACAGGTCAGCCATGGGGAAGAGGCCTGGTCACAGGAGCAGGCTAAACGGGGTAACAGGCATCTGCCTGATTCTAAGTTTTATCCTATCCAGTAAGAGACATCAAGTTTGTTTGTTTATTTTTAAAAATATTTTATTTATTTATTTATTTGAGAGAGAAAGAGAGCACGAGCAGGGGAGGAGTAGAGGGGGAGTAGAGGGGGAGGGAGAGGGAGAAAGAGAACTTCTCAAGTCGACTCTGCTCTGAGCATGGAGACCGATGCAGGGCTCAGTCCCGCAACCCTGAGATCATGACCTGAGTTGAAACCAAGAGTTAGACCCTCAACCGACTGAGCCACCCAGGAGCCCCAGGAAACACCAAGTTTAAAATGTAGGCTTAGAAAGATTTTTACCCCGGGGGGCCTGGGTGGCTCAGTCGTTAAGCATCTGCCTTCGGGAGGGTCCTGGGATCGGGCTCCCCGCTCCGCGGGAAACCTACTTCTCCCTCTCCCACTCCCCCTGCTTGTATTCCCTCTCTCGCTGTGTCTCTCTCTGTCAAATAAATAAATAAAATCTTTAAAAAAAAAAAAAAAGAAAGAAAGATTTTTACCTCCTGGACTCTACACCCTGAAGCCATTCTGGCGGTTGGAGTCCAGCCAGAGATCCATGGACCTAGAGTGCCCCCTGCAGGCGGAGGCGTGCTAATAACATGCAGCCTGCGCAGACCCCGGTGGCACAGGGCAAGGCAGCCAGGTCCTGGAGCAGGACCCGTGGTCAGACAAGGCCGGCTCACAGGAGGGGCCTGTTGAGGGGTCCAGGGCATCGGCCTCATAGCGAGCCTTCACCTACACAAATATGCATATTCTCCCTGCAGGCAAAGCTGGAGGAAACGGCACTACCTTGCCAAGCTCAGCTCAGCATACTGGCTGGGGCATCCTCCAATAAGAGCCACCTGGGAGCCTTGATTGCCCCTGAAGCCCGGGACCCTATCGGGCAGCCCATCATCTATAAAGCAGAGATGACACCTCTTACCTTATAGGAGTGAGGAGATGAAAAGCTATTGTGGGTGGAGGACGTGGGCCAGCACGTAAGGCAGAGGAAGCCTCAGGAGCGGTGGGTTGTACAGCCGTGGTGGTTTTAGGGCAGTGATGGCCTAGAGACGCAGCTGAGACCATTAGGAAGTATGGAGCTCTAACCCCTCCAGGCTCTGCAGGACCCAATTTTGCAGATGAAGAAATAACTGGGAGGTTAAGAATTGGGCCCTGGCACAGAGCTGGTAAGCGAAGGCACTATGGTTTGTAACAAAAAACTTTCACAAGGGCCAAGGAATTGTGAAGAAAGAAGCGCATTGGCCCTTCGGGCAAGCCTCTGCCCTTCTCAGGCTTCAGCTTCCCCCTTGCTGTAATGGGGTGGCCAAGGGGGGCACAAATTCCAGGAACCCTTAGCCCTTGCCCAGGTGGCCTGCACAAGTCTAATGGGCTGGAGAAAGCGGCCATGGCCATATTGGGCCCATGGGAACCAGCATTATGGCCCCACTAACCACAGACACTGAGACCTCAGCTAGGAAGACCCTGGCATCTGAGAATCCTGCATGTTGACCCCAGCCTTGACCCATCAGGTTTGGCACCCCTTCCCCTCCCAGGGCATGCTGCCCAGACTCCAGACTCTCACTGCAAAGGCCAGAATGTCTCGAAGTTCTGCCACGTTTGGCTGGGCTACTTCTTACTGCCTAGCACCAGGCACTCCAGGAGGGTGTATTTGGGCAATCCTGAAGGCCCCATCCACCCTGGAGTCTCTCCCTATCAATGGCCTGAACTAGGGGGTTTGTCCTAGGCACGGGAAGGATAAATCCTCCGTTGCTCCTTTTCTATGCACAAACACTGGTACAGGAGGGCCCTTCACCCAAGAATTAAATCTGGTCCTGAGCAAAAAAACCCAACCAACCAACCAAACAAAAACCCATCATTTCAAATCTGCCGGGCGTTTGTGCTGCCAGTGACCCCTGGGACTGTGGCTGTGTTGGTGCCATCTGGTGGCCAAGTGGCCTCTGGGAGCTAGGGGGCAGTGTGGTTTCCTGGATGGGCCTCAGAGTATATTTGCAAACCTGTCGTAAATTTAGGAGCCTCTTCTAGAAGAAAGTAACCAATGCTCTAAGGGTTCCCAGAGGGCCTGGGACCCTCTAGAGGGAGGAGGAGAAGCACTGAATCACTGAGCAGCTTCTCCTTTGCTGCTCCCATGGGAGCCTTTTTCTGGGTCAGAGGGAGGGGAGCTGCCTCAGAGTCCCATCCCAAAGCTCCGGGAAACTGGATGGTGGCCGGAAGGGAAGGGATTCAATGGGGACCCCTCTGGCTCTGGCCTCCAGTTTGCCAGGTGTGAGACCAGGAGAGCTCCCTCGCCCTTCCCATCTTTCTCCCTCTTCCTTCCTCTCTCCTCCTCTCCCCTTTTCTCCTTTCTCTCTTCTTTTCTCCCTTCCCCTGCCACACCAGACCACTCCCCTGACCCTCCCTCAGAGCCCACGTGGTGTTCTGGGCAGCCTCTTTCCCTCTCCAGGCCTCAGTTTTCCCACCAGTAATGCAGTGGTTCTGGATTCTCATCCAAGGAACGTGGCAGCAGGGGAGGGCTCCATGTCTCCTATTTGGGTGGCTATGACCACTCTTCCTGGACACAGCTCCTGGGGTGTGTGGGCAGGAGTCTTTCCAGGCTATATAGATACCTAGCAGTGGAGTTGTTGGGGCACAAGAGACATGTAGTGTCAACATGACTAAATAATCCGAAATGGTTTTCCAAAGTGGTGGTGCCAATTTATTTTTACTTTTATTATTTTTTAAGATTTTATTTATTTATTTGACAGAGAGAGACACAGCAGGACAAGGAACACAAGCAGGGGGAGCAGGAGAGGGAGAAGCAGGCATCCCACTGAGCAGGGAGCCCGATGTGGGGCTCGATCCCAGGACCCTGGGATCATGACCTGAGCCAAAGGCAGATGCTTAAGGACTGAGCCACCCAGGCGCCCCGGTGGTACCACTTTACAATCCCAACTGCAGTGGACGAGAGTTCCTGTCGCTGCATCACCCTCACCAACACTTCTTTTTGACTGATGTGTACTCATTCATCTGATTAATATAAAGTGGACTTTCATCATCGTTTGGGTTTGCATTTCCCTGGGTATCGATGAGGTTGGACATCTTTTCATATGTGTCTGGGTGTTCCTGTAAGTTCCCTTACAAGTCCTGTGCCTGTTTTTCTATTGGACTGTTTGTCTTTCTTTCTTTTTAAGATTTTATTTCTTCATTTGAGAGAGAGAGAGAGCAAGAAGGAGTAGGGGCAGAGAGAGATGGAGAAGCAGATTCCTCACTGAGCAAGGAGCCCAATGCTGTACTCAATCCCAGGACCCTGAGATCATGACCTGAGCTGAAGGCAGACGCTTAACCGACTGAGCCACCTAGGCGCCCCTGTCTTTCTTGAGAACTCATGAGAGTTTTTTACACATCCTATCTTTATTTATTTGTATTTTTTTAAGAAGACTCCACGCCTAACATGGGGATCAAACTCACAACCCCAAGATCAAGCTTTACCAACTGAGCCAGCCAGGTGCCCCGAGTTTTGTACATATTCTGGATGGTAATCCTTTGTTGGTTATGTCTGACAAATACCTTCTCCCAATTTGGTCTTGTCCTTCCGCTTTCTTTATGGTGTCCTGTTTTTCTTTTAACTTTGTATTTTTACATAATTTCAGACTTATATAGAAAAGTTGCACAGGCAGTGTAAAGAATTTCTTCCATACTCTTTACCCAGATTCCCCAAATGTTAACATTTTACCACATTTGCATCCTCTTCATCTCTTGCTCTCTGTATATAACATTATGGATATAACACAGGTACACACACACAAACACATACACACATACTTATCCCCCCCCCACTCCCACTTCCTGCAAGAGACTTGAGAGTAAGGGACAGAGGCAGAATGATGTCTTTTTACACCAAATACTTAGGTGTATATCTTCTAAAAATAAGAACATTCTCTTGTATGTAAACATAACATTGAAAAAGTCACAAAATCAAGAAATTAACACTAATACACTACCATTATCTAATCTACAGACCTTATTCAGATTTCACCAATTTTCCTAATGATGTCCTTTAGTGCAAAAGAAAAGCCCATATCATATGTGTTTCATTCCATTGTTAGGTCTCTTTAGAGTGGGGTCTGTCAAGTTTCTTCATCTAAAGTCATTATTTTTCCCTTTGTAATTAATAAGTATATTGTGGGGAGATACTATGGGACTATATCATTACCGTGTTACTTTACTTCTTAAGTTCACTAGTTTTATGTCCATCGATGATTTTGCCTAAATTATTAATATGATGGTTGCTGAAGAGTGTAATTTCATCCTTCCTAATAAATCTCCTAGTTGGCTTTCTGTTGTTTTCCCTTATTATTTATTTATACCTGTATAAATTCATGTATTCTTTTATTTGATGGGTTATAATCCCTTCCTATCCTTATGTTATTTTGATCCTCAAATTGTCCCAGATTTGGCAGATGAAGCCTCTTAAGCTGGCTCCAGTGTTTTATGATGTCTTTTGCTCAACAGAATTTAACTCAAAAGAAGTTGAATTTATTGGTCTTCCATCATGGCTGGTACTTTCTATACCTTAAGAAATCTTTCCCCGCTCGACTTTATAAAGATATTCTCCTATATCTACTTTGAAAAGTTAGAGCTATTTGCCTTTCTCATTTCAGTCCTTAACATACCTGGAATTAACTTCTTACGTTAACTTTTTATTGAACTGTAACATATACACAAAACATGCTCAATAGAGAAGTGTACAGCTTGGTTTATCTACCTCTTACAGAAGTAAGTAAATAGATTCCTGTAACCAGCACATGGATCGATCAAGAGATGGAACATTCTGAGAATCCCATGAGCTCCTTGTGTGTCCCCCACTTGCAATCACTTCTCTTCCCTCACCCCCAAGGATGGCCACTCTCCTGACTTTACACGTGACTGAAAACATGATGTGAGGTAGACTCCATGTCAGTTAGGGTTTTCCAGAGAAAACAGAACCAATAGGAGACACATAGTTAGTTCGTAGATAGATTGATTTTAAGGAATTGGCTAACGTGACTGCAGGGTTTGCCATGACCAAAGTCTGTAGGTAGAATTTCTTCTATTAAGGACACCAGTTGCTGGGTTAGGGCCCACCCTAATCCAGTATGACCTCATCTTAATTTGATTATGTCTGCAAAGACCCTATTTCTAAATAAGGTCATAGTCACAGAGACCTGGCGGTTAGGATTTTAACATATCTTCATGGGGGATACAATTTACCCCATAACAGACGCCAATTTAATTGTTTCCCTGTGGGCGACTAGTTGACCTGCATCATTTAGTCAGTAGCCCTACCTTTCCCCTGTGGCCTGCAGTGCTAGCTCTGGAGTCCACTGAGTGGACACGGAAGGCTTTGGTCTGTTACTGGGTTTTCTACTCCATTCCAATGGTCTAGTGTCATATTCCTGAACAAATACCCACCCTGTTCCAATTACCCAGTTTTCTAACAGGACTAGACATCTGGTGGAACAGGCCTTCTCATTTTCTCTTCTTTAATACTGTAGAGGCTCATCTAAGGTCTTTGATTTTCCATATAAATTTGAGAAACATCTTGTCAACTTACACACATGCGCGCGCGTGTGCATGCACACAAATTGGGAGTTTGACAGGAGCTGCACTGAGCCTAAGGATCACCTCTCTTCTTCTAGGAAGACTTCTCTCCTCACCAACCCCATTAGCTCTCTGTCTCCTGCAGATTCACACTTTCCCCACCCTGTTCCTTGGAGGTGATTGGGCCTAAGCACGCCAGTCCCCACCCTCATTCTTCCCCTGTGGTGTATTCTTTCCTCAAGGCCCCCTCCCACGTTTCCTCTGTGTGCCCGTATCCCAGACCTCTCTGTGAAGATCCTGAGGCAGCAGCTCTCCTGCCCCCGCCCCTCTCTAGAGGGCCCAGAAGAGAGTCCTGGGAATCCATAATTCTTGGCATGGGCTCTTCCTCCGAGGCACCACCCTCCTCACAGTCCATTAGTATAGCAGCCAGTGTAATCCTTAAACTTAGGTCAGATCATATTCTTCCTCTGTTCCAAAGCCTCCCATGGTTCCCCAGGTCATCCAAAGAAAAGCCCAAATCCTCACCATGGCTTTTGAGACTCTATGCCACCTGCAACCCCCTACCCTCACCTCCACCCACTGCCTCTCTGACCCCATCCCTTGCAGTTTTCCACACGCCCGGGCCTCCTTGCTATTCTCCAGGCACAGTCTAGGTTCAGGGTCTTTGCCTTTGCTAGTCTCTCTTTCTAGAACTCTCTTCCCCTAGCTATGTCCCTATGTCCCTGGCTTGCTCCTTTACTTCCTCCAATCTCAGCTCAAATAGTACCTTGTCAGTGAAGCTTTCCCTCACCACCCTGTATCTCTATAAAAGATACAAAATTGCAGATGTCCCCTCCTCATGCTCCCATCCTCCTTTCTCTGCTGCTTTATTTTTTCATCCTAACCATAGCTGTCATTGCCATCAAACTGTATATTCTTTATTCTGTTAATGTCTGAGTCCTCTCACTAGCTTGTGACCTCATGATGGCTGAGATCTTTGCCTGTTTTATTCAAAAGCACCTAGAACAGTGCATAGAGCACAGGGGTTGTTGAGCAAATATTTATCGAATAACTGAACCGGGAGGGAGGATACCGGGTCCAGCCTGGACTCTTCCATTCACTTGCTGGAGATTTGAGGGATCCATTCACCAATCCAGGCCCCAGTTTCCACTTCCGTAGAATGGGGGAGGATGTCTGTGTCTCTAAGGCCCTTCCAGCTCTACCGAGTGTAATGGGGTTTCATGAGAAAGGGGTGAACTGACCTGGTTGAATGGCCTGTTTGCTGCCCCCTTATGATGGGGCCTACTCTTCCTCAGTACTGGAGTGTCTTAGGCTTCCCCAAACTCCCAGCTCTGCCCATCCCTGTGAGGAAGTATGTGTTAGGAGGGCACCTCTTACTCCGGGGACATCCTTTCTGCTGTCTTGCCCCCACTGGCCTGTCCGCCATCCATCTCCTCAGCATTTGAGGCCCCCCTAAAAGGGCCTCTTTGTCTTTGATACCTCTCATACCATTTGCGCTTTTTATCACTGACCCAGTGTTATGGGCTGAATTGTGTCTCCCCCAAATTCTCAAATCTGCCCACTTTTTACCTCCCTCTGCCCCAATTCAGCATCACCTGTGTTCTGGAAGACTACATAAAGATTCTCACTGGCTTCCACTTTTGCCTTCACGATCTCCAAGCCATTCTCCATCTTCTTTCTTTCTTTTTTTTTTTAAGATTTTATTTATTTATTTGACAGAGACAGCTAGAGAGGAAACACAAGCAGGGAGAGTGGGAGAGGGAGAAGTAGACTCCCCGCCGAACAGGGAGCCCGATGTGGGGCTCGATCCTAGGACCCTGGGATCACGACCTGAGCCGAAGGCAGACGCCTAACGACTGAGCCACCCAGGCGCCCCTCTCCGCCTTATTTCTAAAGACAGGTAATACATACATGACTTAAAAATTCCAGCTCTACAGGTCACCCCTCTAGAGGCAGCTTCTCTGTTTTGTGGTCCCCTTCCAGTCTGGGCATCCTAGGTACTCGTGTGGCTATACATATTCGCCCCAGCCCGTCTACCCACATGGCTCCGGGCTTTACACTCCATCCAGGCGTCCTCTTCCCATCGTTAGTGGACACCTCAGTCTCTTAGGCAGTCCCCGGCCTTTCAGGCTGGACCGGGTGTATCAGTCTCTAACCAGTCACTTCTTTGTCCCAAAGCTCTGCAACTTGGGATAAAACCCTTTGCTCTCTTCTTTGCCCCATCTCCCACGTGGCCATGGGGTCCCTCCCTCAGGGCTCAGTTTCCAAGTCACCTCTTTTGGGCGGCCCACCCGTCACGTTCTATCACAGCACCTGCACCTGACTATACTTGGGACTATGGTCTTATTGGTGAGTTCTCTAACGCCCTCCCCGCCTGGAGACAGGAGCGCGGAGGCCGAAGCCAGGCTCACAGGTCCGTCCCGCCCCCGAGGAGAAAACCAGCTTGCGCCGGCTTCGCAGCTACGTGAAGGAAGACTACCACTCCCAGAAACCCTTTCGCGGGGGGGAGGGGCTGGAGATTTGCCCTCCAAGCCCTTCCTGCGGAGGAGACTGAGCATGCGCAACGTCAGCTGCGCTTAGCCCGAGAGGCTGCGCGGGCGGGGACTGCAACTCCCAGCAGGCCCTGCGTGCAATTTTCATCACCGCGTGACGAGTGACTTCCGGCGCGGAGGGGCGGGGCGCGCGGCTGAGGCAGCAGCTGAGGCAGCCGCTGGGGCGGCTAGGGGAGCGGCCGGGTGGCGGTCGGGCGCTAGCCGCCATGGAGGCCGTGCCCCGCATGCCCATGATCTGGCTGGACCTGAAGGAGGCCGGTGACTTCCTCTTTCAGCCGGCCGTGAAGAAAGTAAGTGCTTCCCCCACTGCCTCCACCTCTCCCGCGTAGCGCCGTCTGCCAGCGCGTGACGCCCCCTGCGCGACCATCATCTCCCTAGGCCCTGGTCGCAGGGTCGGGTGAGGCCAGGAGGGGCCTCCGCTGGATTTCCTCAGCCTGGGCCACCCTTTGCAGACAGTCCTGTCCCCTCCTCGCCCGCTCGGGGCTAGCACCCACAGTCTCGTCGAAATCCGCTTCCCGACTTCTGCTCCGGGCCGTCCACGGTTCCCACCGAGGCACCGCACTTCCTCGGTGTGACGCTTGGGACCTAGTTCTGCTCCGCCCCTCCTCCACGCCGGGACCGCCCCGCGGGGAAGGTGGGCGGCCCTGGCCGTCTCGTTGACCTGTGCCCTAGGTGCGCAGTCGGTCCAGGACCCTCCTGGCACGGACGCTGGGGATGTGGCTCAGTGTGTGTGTTTTGAAGGTGGAAGCCAGAGGAATGCCTGACCTCTGCGACTGGGGTCTCTCTGACAGTTGGTGCAATTCTCTCTGGTCTCTTAAGAAGAACCGTATTCCGGAGCCCCCTTGGACCAAAAGATACGGTTCCTTGTCATTTTTGGAAGGGTTACTGCTTTTCTTAACCGCCCGGAGGATATAAACAGTGTTGTAGCTCCTGGAGAAACCTTAGCAGTCGTTGTGTTGAACCTTCAGTTGGACAGGGGAGACAGGCAAGTCTGGTGGTGATGGAGGCAAGGGACCTCTGTGGGGACATCAGGTGGGGCTGGCACAGAGAGAGGCCAGGTGTGTTGAATGAGCATAGGGTGCCCTCCGGGACATCCCCTAGGTGGGGAGGGCCACCTAGGAGCATTGGGTCAGAGCAGGAGTGAACAGGAACTACCAGGTCGTTGCAGGTTGGCATCCTTGTGGTTTTAGTAGAGCAACTGCCAAAGTCAGTCCCAGGTAATCTAGATGGTGCACCACTCAGCAGGGTACTCAAGGGATCCGAGAAAGAAAATAGGTTTGGAAGTAGTTCCCCCAATAAGCTCTCTCCCTTCCTTTCTTTATCCTGCCACTGCCTTAGTTCAGACACTAATGATTTGTATTCCTTTGATTCCATCCTTAAACTAAACCTCTTTGGGCATTTGTTTCCTCATTTGTGAATACAGGAAATTAGATTAATCTAAAACTTAAGAGTTTTGTTACCTCTTCTCCAGACTTTGGTCTTCTCTCCATCTACTCTTTCATACAAGTACAGTTAGATGAATCTTTCTAAAGCACAACAAAACTCCTTTGTTTTCTAGTTCAGCCCTAACCCATTTAGAGTTCTCCCTGACCAACCCCAGCCCTTTCAGTATTTTTTGAGGGCCCAGGGTATGCTTGGTCTATGTATTTTTTTTTTTTTTAAAGATTTTATTTATTTATTTTGACAGAGAGAGACACAGCGAGAGAGGGAACACAAGCAGGGGGAGTGGGAGAGGGAGAAGTAGGCCTCCCGCTGAGGGGCTCAATCCTAGGATCCTGGGACCATGACCCGAGCTGAAGGCAGACGCTTAACGACTGAGCCACCCAGGCGCCTCAATTGATCTATGTATTTCTGATACAGATTCTGTTCACAGTCAGCCATTTGCTGTTCTCTTGACATTCTCTGTATGTTTGCTCTTCTGTGCCTTTGGTTGTAGAATTCCTCCCACCCAGAAGAGCGGTCTTGTTTGTCCTGTGGGATGGGACCCTTCTTTAATTTCTGTATATTGGTTCTGTCCCTCTTTCAAGGTCCAATTTAAGTTCTTTCTCTTCCAAAAGCATTCTTTAATCCTTCCACCTAGGTTAATCTTTCTCTTCTCGGAATCCCTTTTTCCATTCTTTTCCTGGTGTTAGTATGTGTGCTATGTTTTAACTCCCCTATTCAATTCTAGGTGACCTGAAAAGCATCTCCGTGTTCCTTGAAGTCTAGCGGGGTCTTCTCTACACAGTTGGCATTCAGGAAAATGTTTCTGAAATAACTGAATGACATTTGAGAGAGAATTTAGACATGGTGACCATAAATTTATGGAAATTAGTGGTAAAATCTTAACCCAGAAAATCCTAGGAGATATTTTTGTTTGAACTTAGCCTTTGATACTCTGGTCACTCTTACCTAACCAACAAGGTTTTATGTGAGTCATGACTTCTCTGGAAGCCTCTCTGAGCCTCCCTGACAGTAGTTGCTCATTAGCCATTTAGCCTGAGGTGGTATCAGATGCTGAAGAAACTCTTCACTTCCTAGACATCAGCTCTTTTTCTTTGTTTCCTGTGCTTTGGGTTGGGAAAGATACTGCCATTTATTTGATAGGTTAAGATTGTGGCATGTATTTGCATGAACCCACCGAAAAGGAATAGCAGCCTGTGGGTAGGCTGGGCTTGCGAATGGCCAACTCCTTCCAGGTACCCTGGAACTCTTCCTGCAGGACACTGCAGAAGCCAGTTCAGCCTGGGAAGTCTTCCTGACCTGGACCCCTCTCCCCAACCCTAGAACCCCTACTCTGTCTCTGCCACTCATACCATTGTCCTCTTCTGCCCTTTTTCTCAGCCATGGGAACCTTCACCATTGACCTGGAGCTGAGAGGTACAATTTAATTTAGGATACTGGGGTAAAAATGGGCTCTCTTGAAGTCAATCTGTTGAGCACTGTTACCTTGGTAATACAGGTGAATAAGAGACAATTTTTTTTTTCTTTCACGGAGTTCAGTTCAGTAGAGGAAATTTATTTATTTATTTATTTATTTTTATTTATTTATTTAAAGACTTTATTTATTTGTCAGAGAGAGAGAGAGAGAGAGCACAAGCAGGGGGAGCGGCAGGCAGAGGGAGAGGGAGAAGCAAGCTCCCTGCCGAGCAAGGAGCCCGATGCAGGACTCGATCCCAGGACCCCGGGATCATGACCTGAGCCGAAGGCAGACGCTTAATGACTGAGCCACCCAGGCGCCCTAGTAGAGGAAATTTAAAAATTAAATGGCAGTATCACTGGAAGAGTATGTGCGCAGTGTACAGAAGTACCAGCCTAAGGAAGGGCCATCAGAGAAGGCTTGGTGGGCTTTGAAGGATGAATAGGAGTCTTCCAGATAGCTAAAGGGTTTCTTTCTTTGTAAGGCCTGGGCTGTTGAAAAGACCTTTCATAACGGTTAGTATTGGTTTTTGCTCCTGATGGACGTGCCTTCAATTAGGGAGTAACGTGAAATAAGAGCCAGGAATGGGGCGCCCGGGTGGCTCAGTCGTTAAGTGTCTGCCTTCGGCTCAGGTCATGATCCCAGGGTCCTGGGATCGAGCCCCGCATTGGGCTCCCCGCTCAGCGGGAAACCTGCTTCTCCCTCTCCCACTCCCCCTGCTTGTGTTCCCTCTCTCGCTGTGTCTCTCTCTGTCAAATAAATAAATAGAATCTTAAAAAAAAAAAAAAAAGAAAGAAAGAAAGAAGAGCCAGGAAAACAGCAAGCTGGTTTGGAACTGTAGTGCCAAGCTTTAGGTTGGGATACTGGGGCCCACATAATTTTCTGGTGGGAAAATGCTTCTGTCTCTGCACTTTCTTACCTGTGCTTTGGAGCTCAGAGTGCTGACTCACTGGAAACTGATGAAGGCTGACTTGTACTCTTCATCACTGAGTGTTTTGGTGACAAGTGTTGGTATTTGAAGCTGTTTTCTCTTCTGGTCCCAAACACCTGCCCTTAATCAACTGCCCTAGAGCTTAAGTCAAGCTCACCTGGACTTAAGTGTTAACATCCATCTCTGATCCAGTTATTGAACAAATAGTTATTGAGTGACTGTATGTGCCAGCCTTGGGAACTCAGGGCTGTACGTAATGACAAAAATCCCTGCTTCCATGGAGCTTATCTTTTGATGATCCACATAGTAACCCTTCCTCAAGGGCATATGTATCATGTGGTAGCTGCCCTGTCAACTGGGTGGCTTCTTGGCCTCTCCCCTCCTGCCACTCTGGCTTGGATTGATCTCTGAATCTCCACTTTTCCACCAGGTTCCTTCAGAGAAACTTTTGCCTGCTATTCAAGGCCTGCCACCACTTGGCTTCAGCCTGCCTTTCTCTAATTCATTCCCCCAGGCCTCTCCTATAGGAACGGTCAGCCTCTTCTTCCACATCTGGTCATTGTTCTTGCTCTGGTTCTTACTGGAATTCCTTTTTTCCCATTCATTACTCAGGTTGAACCATATGTCCTCAGGCCCCCTTTAGCTGCCTGGCTGTTGTACCACACTCCTCCAAATTCAGACAGGTCTTAGCGCTCAGTTGACCTGCGCCACAGAGTGCACACTCTTATTACCTCTTCTTACAGTTTATCTTTTTTTTTTAATTTTAAAAATTTATTTATTTGACAGATTGAGAGAGAGCACAAGTAGGCAGAACAGCAGGCAGAGAGAGAGGGAGAAGCAGACTCCCCGCAGAGCAGGGAATCCCCCCCAACGTGGGGCTCGATCCCAGGACCCTGGGATCATGACGAGCTGAAGGCAGCCGATTAACCAACTGAGCCACCCAGGTACCCCGTCTTACAGTTCATCTTATTCACTTGTAGGTAGAGCCTGGTTTTTAGGTTTGTGGAAATTTTCTCCCTCTTCTCGATTTCCCATGGGTAGCTGACTCCTTTGAAACACTTGCCACATACCCAGAAAAGGAGATGACCAGAGGCCTAAAAGGGGACCCTGCCTCCTCAGCAGTGAGGAGCATGGGACATTGCCAGTTATCTCTGGTGGTGACCTGTCTTTTCTCTTATCACAGATTTGGAGTCACCGAACCTGTCTGCCCAGTTGTGTTTTACAGCAGAATGGCTCCAGGAGCAGATGACGTGCATTGTCCAGTTCATTCTCTCTGACTTTAGTCTCGTACACCAAAAACCTGTATCCATTTCACTCCAGATTTTTTCCTTTACTCGTGGCGTAATAAATACTTGTGTGTGGAGACTGCTTCACAACTGTTGGTTGAATGACCTAGTCTAGTTCTAGCACCTGCCAGGAGATGTAACTTGAGTTGTCCTTGCTGGTGTTGTTTAGAAGAGATGTGGAGAGATAATCCTTGACTGTAGGGCTAGGTGTTAGAGTAGGCGAGGATGAAGGACTCTTCTCATCCTCGCTGTTATTAGCCTGTAATTTGGTTTTAGGCTTGCTGACATCAAGGGGCAATAAAACTTTTTCTGAATAAAATTAATCTCATTTGAAATTCAGTAGCAAAGCATATATTGTATTTATTAACAGTCCTGTATGTGGGACTTAGTTTTATTTGTGTTTCCATGGACCAGCCCAAGGAATGCCTCATATTTAAGTAAATCCTGCAAGTGGGGAAAAAAGAAATAAGTGTATGGTGAACAAAGGTAACGTTAACACATGTGATGCCTTTTATTCTCTTTTTTTCTTGGATTGCTGCTTTAATTAGCACCATGAAATTCCAAGATGTTATATCAAATTAAGAGCAAAAGCTAAACACCTGGTGGAGAGGGGGACCCATACACGGAAAAGTGAGAACATGCTAATAGAAGAGAAAGTGACAAAATGGAATATCCCTGGGTCAGGAGTCAGGAAACCTGGCTTGGGGTTCTAGCACTGCCATTGCTAATCTCTGGTTCCCATTTTTCCAATCTGTAAAAGAATGTCAGGATCTAGGATGAATATTTCCAGTGATCTCATCTACCTACAAAATTCTGTAACAAAATTCTGTTGCTCAGTAAAAGAGTAGTATCATGGGGGGCGCCTGGGTGGCTCAGTCGTTAAGCGTCTGCCTTCGGCTCAGGTCAGGATCCCAGAGTCCTGGGATCGAGCCCTGCATCGGGCTCCCTGCTCAGCGGGAAGCCTGCTTCTCCCTCTCCCACTCCCCCTGCTTGTGTTCCCCCTCTCTCTGTGTCTCTCTCTGTCAAATAAATAAATAAAATCTTTAAAAAAAAAAAAAGAGTAGTATCATGGAAATAGCATAGTCTTTGGAATCAAGACAGACCTTGGTTTAGATCCCTTCTCTTCCACCTAATTGCTAGGTGACCTTCAGCTGCTACAAATGATTACATAACTAATCTGGTCCTCATTTTCCTCGCCTGTAAGATGGAAATACTATACCTCATAAGCTTGTGAGAATCAAGAATTAATGCCTGTGAGTCCCTATTAGAGGTCTTGACATCATATACATATTTCTCTCTGGAAATGGCCTTTCCATTCTCTTAGTATTTTGCACTTGTAACTCCTTCCTTTCCTTTTTTATTTTACCCCCAGTGGCTCTGGTCCCTGGACATGCTCTCAATTAACATAGACATGTCTATAGGTCTTTTTGTTCCCTCAGGAAAGGATCTCCAGCTGCCCCAGAGCCTGCGCAGGCTCTGGAGGTTCTCTGGTGCTCTCAACCCTAACTGGCTGTTAGTTGTGTAAGTGCACTGGGGTCCTTTTGTTGCCTTCTAGTTTCTTGCTCCTGGTCTGTGGTGGCAGGGTCCAAGGTCTACCTGCTGCTGGGCCTTCCCTCTCAGGCTCTTTTCAGGAGCTTCAGATACTGACCAGACTCTGTTCTGAGCTCTGCAACTCTAAAGAGTTTGATTTCACTGTATTTTTGTGTTCTCTCTTTGTGTGTGTCTTTATATACATACACACACATACATATACACATGTGCATATGTATATCCCATGAAGCTTTGAAAGTAAGTTGTACACATCTCAGCACATCCTAAGAGTAAGGACATTTCTCCTGTATAACCATATTATCATCACACGTAAGAAAATCCACAAAAATTTTCTACTATAATTTTTTTTTTTTTAGATTTTATTTATTTATTTGACAGAGAGAGACACAGCGAGAGAGGAAACACAAGCAGGGGGAATGGGAGAGGGAGAAGCAGGCTTCCTGCGGAGCAGGGAGCCCGATGCGGGGCTCGATCCCAGGACTCTGGAATCATGACTTGAGCCGAAGACAGACGCTTAACGACTGAGCCACCCAGGCGCCCCTCTACTATAATTTTTATTAAAATTTCACCTATTGTCCCCAAAGCATTTTTTTAAAGATTTTATTTTTAAGTAATCTCTACACCCAACGTGGGGCTTGAACTCACACAACCCTGAGATCAAGAGTCACATGTCCTATCCACTGAGCCAGCCAAGTGCCCCCCCAAAAATATTTTTATGACTTTCCCCCCAAATTCAGATTCAGTCAAGGTTCCCATATTGTATTTTGTTCTGTTTCTTTAATCTTTTAAAATCTAGGCTAGTCTCCTCTTTACCCCCACCCCCATGACACTGATTTTTTTCAGAGACTGGGTTAACTGTTGGGCAAAATGTTCCATCTTTGGACTTTTCTTAAGTGTCTTCTTCTAGTATTTTCAGTTTGTTCATCCATCCTCTGCATTTCCTGTAAATGCAACCATTTGTTAAGTATCTAACACATCTAATAAGGTCCCAACCATTCCCGATGCACTCATTGTTTGGTGCGGGTTGGAGGGGTGTCACTGGCATGACCCTGCCGCTGTGCCAGGCACAGTCTGGTAAAGGCATGTTTAGAATGTAGGGAGAGCAGCAGCTAGAGTTCAGGGAAGTGACATCTCAGCTGAGTCTTAATAGAGAAGAGGGGACACCATGTGAACAGCATTGAGACCTGAGAGCAGCAGTTCCACAGGACTGTTGGCTGGGGGTCCCCGGGAGTTGCTAGAAGACAGTCCTTGAAGGCTGCTGGGGGCAACTGTGAGGGGCCGTGAACTCTGTGCCTAGGAGATTACCTTTGCCTTTGAGGCTTTGGGGAGCCATTGTTGCACATCCTTTTCAGATTACAATTTTTCTCTTTAGATTGCAACTCATTTCTCATAATCTCACTATCCTGAGAAAAGTGTGTTTGGGTTTTTTTCCCCAGGTGTGTGTGTGTTTCAGAAGGCTTTGAAGTCAGGAGTGACCATGGATTTTGCTAGAAAGAGAACTCTGCCCCTAGGTAAGGGGTAGATTTGAAGGGGTGACAAGAGGATAGAGAAGAGAGCTCATGGACACATGGGACTTGCAGGAGGTAAAACCAACAGAAGAGGTCAGAGTTGGAGGTTTGGGAATGTGACTGGTTGATGCTGAAATAAGCTTGGCCGGAGCCTCCCCTCTGCCTGTCCCACCAGGGCAGGTAGGAGCTGTCACATGGCCTTCCGGGTTCCCATGTGGCTAGTGCCCCAGCTGTGTGGCAAAGGTTCTGGGAAAGGACCTCAGAACAGTTCAGTGGGCCACAGACATGGTGTGAGTGTGCTGCTGGACAGAGCAGGCCACCTCTTTTCAGCCTTTTGAGCTTCCTTCTCCACTTCACAACCTTGGTTCGGGCCTTAGGGAACCTGTGAGGTGGGCATCAGTGCCCTTTGTGTTTGTGGAATGGGTACATCTGCTCCCCACCCCCGCCCCGATTGCTAACTCAGGCAGCAGGAACCGCAACAGGTGTAGTCCAGCGGCTTTAGTCTGTTGATCTTAGGTGAACAAGGGGTCTTCTGGTCCAGGCTGTGCCTCCAGACTGATGAGTGCATTCATTTCCGAGAGAGGCAGCTCCTGAGGTGGTGAGTGCTGTTGTGGCCAGGCATGCCAGTCCCCTCTCTGATGTGAGTACGGACTTTTCCTTCTCCTCTCTCTCCGGATCGTTCCCATCACACACCTGTAGGCCTTTCTTCAAGGTGAGGACAGTGTAAATCATTTCTACTGTGGTGCCCTTTCCTAGCCAGGGGGGCTGGTGAAGAAGGCTTTGCACTCCCACTCTTGTTTGGTATCTTCTGCCTACATTTGTTGTTGGGTTAGGATTATGGTTGTGATCCCAGAACGCAGCAAGGTCCAGTCCTTGATGGAGGCTTGAATTTGTGGCCTATTTTGGGATGCTTGGTAGGATCCCGTTTCAGACAGCTAAGTTCCCCAGCTTCCTGAGCTGCCAGAGTCCTGGACTTTACAGGGAGGGCTGCAGCCTGGTGAAGACCACTCAGGGTGTTCACGTAGGGTCGTCCAGTCGTATTTTCTATTTTGCTCAAAGGTAGAGGCTCCCATGGTTAGCATCTTAGTGCTGCCCCGTTGTTGAGGTAGAGTTTCCAGTGGTCCAGCAGATATGCTCGTGGTTGTGGATCTAGACTGCCAAGGACTCAGGGCAGAAGTGAGAGCAGGGGAGCGTCCTGTATTCATGGTTTACATTGTTCTCTCTCTCTCTCTCTCTCTCTCCCTCTCTCTAGTTTGTCCTAAAAAATTATGGAGAGAACCCAGAAGCCTACAATGAGGAACTGAAGAAGCTGGAGTTGCTCAGACAGGTAGGAGGATAGTATTTTTATGCACTTGTGAACAGGACAGTTTGGATAGGGAGGTAAAGAAACTACCTGGAACTGTGTTCTTATTTTAATTTAATATTTTTTCCTCTTGAAAAGCAGCAAAGTTAATGATAGAAAAGTTTGAAAATGCTAAAAAGCAAAAAAAAAAACAAAACTTAATCCTTCTCACAAATTTTTGTGTATGTATAATTTTATATATAATTGACTCTTGAACAACGCAGGTTTGAACTGTGTGGGCCCACTTATATGCTTGTTTTGTATAGTACAGTACTGTAAATGTATTTTCTTTATGATTTCTTTAACATTTCCTTTTCTATAGCTTACTTTATTATAAGAATACAATATATAATACGTATAACATACAAAATGTGTATTAATTGACTATGTTACCAGTGGAGGCTTCTGGCCATCAGTAGGCTATTAGTGGTTAAGTGTTTGGGAAGTCAAAAATTATAGTGGAATTTTGACTGCATGGGGGGTCAGCACCCTTAACCCCACACTGTTCGAGTGTCAACTGTGCATACTGTATAAAAACACGGTAGGAGGGCGCCTGGGTGGCTCAGTTGGTTAAGCGACTGCCTTCGGCTCAGGTCATGATCCTGGAGTCCCGGGATCGAGTCCTGCGTCGGGCTCCCTGCTCAGTGGGGAGCCTGCTTCTCCCTCTGACCCTCCCCCCTCTCATGTGCTCTCTCTCATTCTCTCTCAAATAAATAAATAAAATCTTTAAAAAACAAAACAAAACACGGTAGGATCCTACACTGCCTATATAGCTTATATAGTCTGCTTTTTTCATTTAATGTACTGTGGATTTGTTTCTGTATCAATGAACATAGAACCATAGTATTTGTAATGTCCTGTGATCATTCCATGACACTGTGATTTAATCAGTCTGGTCTCAGAGAACATTCAGTTATTTCAGTGTTTTCACCGTGGTAAGTATAATCTGTGTCTGTGTGTACTTGGGCGCTGGGATTGTTTCTGTAGGAATTAGTGGGTGAACAGGATGCGCTTGCTCTCATTTCCACCCCCAGCATGTACATGCCTACTCGCGCTGTTACTCTGCAGTCCTGGCGCTCTGGGAGGTGAAAAGGGTATTTAATTTCAGTTTTCAGTTATTTGGTTAATCGTAAGGTTTCACAGTTGTTAATGTGTTATATATCTTCTTTCAGGACTTGCCAGTGTCTTTTGTCCATTTTTCTCTTCGAGTTCGATAGGCATACCTTGTGTTGTGCTTCGCTTTATTGCACTTCACAGATACGTGTGTGTTTGTTTTTAAAGATTTTAAGTAATCTCTGCACCCAGTGTGGGGCTCGGGCCCACAGCCCTGAGATCAAGAGTCTCGTGCTGCACCGACTGAGCCCGCCAGGTGCCCTGGATACTGCGGTTTTTACAAATTGAACGTTTGTGGCTGTCCCACATGGAGCAAGTCTGTTGGTGCCATTTGCCCGACAGCACTTGTTCACTTTATATCTCTGTGTCACATTTTGGTAATTCTCACAATATTGCAGACTTTTTCATTATTATATTTGTTAGGGTGAGCTGTGGTCAGTGATTTTTGAGGTTACTATTGCAATTGTTTTGGGCACCAAAGACCCCATATAAGTGGGCAAATTTAATTGGTAAATGTTGGGTGTGTTCTGACTGCTGTACCGACCAGCTGTTCCCCGTCTTTCTCTCTTTCCTTGGGTCCCCCTGTTCCCTAAGACACAACAGTATTGATATTAGGCCAATTAATAACCTTACAACAGTTTCTAGTGTTCAAGTGAAGAGTCCCACGTTTTCATTTTAAATCAGAAGCTAGAAATGATTAAGCTTAGTGAGGATGGCATGCCAAAAGCAGAGACAGGCTGAAAGGTAGGCCCCTTGCACCCATTAGCCAGGTTGTGAATGCAAAGGAAAAGTTCTTGAAGGAAATTAAAAGTGTTACTCCAGTATGAGCACATGAATGGTAACAAAACCACATCAGCATTGGCTGATGTGGAAAAAGTTTGAGTGGTCTGGATAGAAGATCACACCAGCTACAACATTCCCTTAAGCCAAAGCCTAGCCCAGAGCAAGACCCTGACTCTCTCCAATTCTATGAAGGCTCTGAGGTGAGGAAGCTGCAGAAGGAAAGTCTGAAGCCAGCGGAGGTTGGTTCATGAGGTTTAAGGAAAGAAGCCGTCTCCCTAACGTCAAAGTACAAGGTGAGGGGTGCCTGGGTGGTTCAGATGGATAAGCGTCTGCCTTTGGCTCAGGTCATGATCCCGGGGTCCTGGGATCGAGGCCTGCATCGGGCTCCCTGCTTAGCGGGGAGTCTGCTTCTCCCTCTCCCTCTGCCCCTCCCCCTGCTCATTCTCTCTCTCTCTCTTTTGCTTGCTCTCCCTCTCAAATAAGTAAATAAAATCTTTAAAAGAAAAAAAAACTACAAGGTGAAGCAGCAGGTGCTGTTGGAGAAGCTACAGCAAGGGATCTAGAAGATAATTCATGAAGGTGGTTACCCCACACAACAGACTTTCAGTGTGGATGAAACCACCTTTATACTGGAGGAAGATGCCATCCAGGACTTTCATAGCTAGAGAGAAGTCAATACCTGGCTTCAGAGCTTCAAAAGACAGGCTGACTCTCTTGTTAGGAGCTAATGCAGCTGGTGACTGTTAAGTTGAAGCCAGTGCTCATTTACCATTCTGAAAATCCTAGGGCCCTGAAGAATTATGCTAAATCTGAGCTGTGCTCTAGAAATGGAAAAACAAAGTCCAGATGGCAGTACATGTGTTTACAATGTAGTTTACTAAATATTTTAAGGCTCCTGTTAAGACCTACTGCTCAGGAAAAGAAGATTCCTTTCAAAATATGACTGCTCATTGACAATGCACATGGTCACCCAAGAGCAGTGATGGAAATGTACGAGATAAATGTTGTTTCCATGCCTGTTAACACAGCATCCATTCTGCAGCCCATGGATCAAGGAGTCATTTTGACTTTCAGGCTTATTCCTTAAGAAATACATTTCATGGGGCGCCTGGGTGGCTCAGTCGGCTAAGCGTCTGCCTTCAGCTCGGGTCATGATCCCAGGGTCCTGGGATCGAGCCCCACGTCAGGCTCCCTGCTCAGCGGGAAGCCTGCTTCTCCTTCTCCCACTCCCCCTGCTTGTGTTCCCTCTCTTGCTGTCTCTCTCTGTGTCAAATAAATAAATAAAATCTTTTAAAAAATAAAAATACATTTCATGAAACTATAGCTGCATAGATGATGATTCCTCTGATGGATCTGGGCAAAGTCAGTTGAAAACCTTCTGGAAACGATTCACCATTCTAGACGCCATTAAGAACAATAGTGATTTATGGGAAGAGGTTAAAATGTCAACATGAACAGGAGTTTGGAAGAAGTGGATTCCAGCCCTGATGGAGGACTTTGAGGGATTCAAGACTTCAGTGGAGAAAGTCACCGCAGGTGGGTGAAAACAGCACGAGAACTAGAATGAGAAGTGGAGCCTGAAGATGGAACTGAATTGCTGCAATCTCATGATAAAACTGGAATGGATGAGGAGTTGCTTCTTACGGATGAGCAAGGAAGAGTAGTTTCTTGAGCTGGAATCTACTCCTGGTGAAGGTGCTGTGAAGTTGTTAAAATGACAACAAAGCATTTCGGGTATCACATAAACTTAGTTGATAAAAGTAGCAGCAGGATTTGAGAAGACGGACTCCAATTTTGAAAGAAGCTCTACTGTGGGTAAAATGTTCTCAACCAGCATCACATGCTCCAGAGAAATCGTTCATAAAAGGAAGAGCCAATCAGTGGGGCAAACTTCATTGTTATCTTTCTTAAGAAATTGCCACAGCTACCCCAGCCTTTATCGACCACCACCTTGATCAGTCATCAACATGGTGGCAAGACCCTCCACCAGCAAAAAGATTACTACTCACTGAAAGCTCAGATGATGGTTAGCATTTTTTAGCAATAAAGTACCCTTTTTTTTTTTTTTAAAGATTTTATTTGACAGAGAGGGAGCAAGCACAAGCAGGGGCAGTGGCAGGCAGGGGAGAAGCAAGGCTCCCTACTGAGCAAGGAGCCCGCTGTGGGATCACGACCAATCCAAAGGCAGATGCTTAACCGACTGAGCCACCCAGGGGCCCCTAAAAAGTACTTTTTAATTCAGGTATGGATGTTTAAAGATATAATGCTACTGCATTAATAGACTATAGTATAGTATAAACATAACTTTAATATACACTGGGAAACCAAAAAATTCATTTTGACCCACTTTATTGTGGTCTGGATCTGAACCTGTGGTATCTCTGAGGTTTGCCTTTACTTTTGTTCTTATTAATTTATAAGACTTATTCACACATTGGTATTGTTCCTTTGTCTTACATGATGCAAATTTTTTCAGTTCATTGTTGGGTTTTTTTTTTGGTTTCTGTTTTTATTTTTTTAAGTAGACTCCACACCCAGCGTGGAGCCCAATGTGGGGTTTGAACTTAAAACAGCCTTGAGATAAAGACCTGAGCTGAGATCAAGAGTCGGACACTTAACTGAGCCACCCAGGAGCCCCATATCATGGTTTTTGTTATGTTTTTAATGAAGACTTTTCAAATTTTACATATAAATGTTTAAGTCAGGTCCATCTCATCATTCCTTTTACCTACCTTTGCTATGCACTGAGAAAAAAACTTCGTCACCTAAATAAAATGTAAGCAGTTACTGATGTTCTTCTAGTACTTGTGCTATTTGATTTTTACTTAAACCTTTATATAGCATTTATTTACATATATGATAGGTGAGGGAAGGCTCGAGCTTTAACTTCCTCTCTATACTTTTTGTTTTTGGAAACACTCCTGTGTTGAATTCTTACATACACTTTAGGTCTATTCAAAATTCCCTCTTCTCTTCTACCATCTACAGGTCCACGGTATTTTTTTTTTTTTAAGATTTTAATTAGAGTGAAAAAGAGAAAGAGAGTGGGGAGGATCAGAGGGAGAAGCAGACTCCCTGCTGAGCAGAGAGCCCAATGTGGGACCCGATCCTGGGACTCTGGGATCATGACCTGAGCCAGAGGCAGACACTTAACTGAATGAGCCACCCAGGCACCCAGGTCCACAGTATTTTAAGTATTATCTATTGTACATTTTTCTATCTGGTAAGACTAATTCCTGATAATAACTTCTTTTTTAAGTTTTCCATGGTTATTCTCACATGAATATTTCTCAGATGAACTTAGAATCTTTTTGTCAAGTTCTGCAAAATAGCATTGGGAATTTTGTGAGCTCATAAAACTTACGGATTGATGAGATAGAATTAATATGTTTATGAGGTTGCTGTTCTCTGCATTTCTTCATATATATATGTATATATATTTTCAGGTTTCTCAGTAAAGTTTTCTTCATACACATTTTCTTCTTTACACGTATCTTGTTGAGTTCATTTCCAGACTTTTTATTGTTGTTGCTATTATTGAGTGTCCTTCCCCCTCTTTTATATTTTCCACCTGTTGCAGTTGGCATAGAGAAAAGCAGTTGAGCAATTTATTTTGTTTTTTGGGGTTTTTTGTTTATTATTTACTTTTAATTAATCTCTACCTCCACTGTGGGGCTCAAACTCGTGACCCCGAGATCAGGAGTTACACTCCTCAAACCGAGCCAGTCAGGCACCCTGAGCAATTTATTTTGATAATTGTCTTCTTTTGGATGGTATTTGAGCTCATTTTCTTGGGTTTTCCAAGTTACTCGCGTCGTACCATATACACATTATGATTTTGCCTTCTTTCCAGTGGTTGTACTCCTTATATTCTTGGAATCGGCAGACATTTCCGGAGCATTGTTAGTAATTGTGAGAATGACTTGATTCTGGTGTTGAGGTGTCAGCTTGGAGCGCAGCGCTGGCCACGGTGCTGATGTCAGGGTGTCAGGTGGCTTGTGTCTGCATGTGGGGGTGCAGCGGCCCCTCGTCTCTGTGCGGCTCGCTCTCCTAGTGGCGGGGGGGGGGTCTGCACGTGCACTCACTTTGTGTTCTCATCAATTAACAGGTCATAAAAGCTATACAACACTTGGCAAATAAGAGAAATACAAAGAACAAAACAATCATGCCCAGAGAGAGTCATTGTGATTTTACACATTTCATTTTTATTTAAAAAGCCCAAAGTTAAAATAACATTGCCAAAGCACTATAGATTAAATCATTTTAATTGTTAAAAGATTCGCTTAAATTTTATTATGTTTCTAACTTTTCTTGACCTGTGCCCCTTAGCAATAAACAATGAGCAATAACCAAATGCTGTTTCTGTAATTAATATTAGGAAAGCATTTTTTCCCATTTTTAAAATAAAAATGACATAATATTGAATAATTTCATCTCAACTCTAGCTGGGGCAAAGCATGATCCCCAAACAAAGAGAACTAAGAGGAGCTCTTTTTTTTTTTTTTTTTAAAGATTTTATTTATTTATTCATGAGAGCGAGAGAGAGAGGCAGAGGGAGAAGCAGGCTCCCAAGGAGCAGGGAGCCCGATGCGGGATTCGATCCCAGGACGCTGGGATCATGACCTGAGCCGAAGGCAGACGTTCAACCATCTGAGCCACCCAGGCGCCCTAAGAGGAGCTCTTTATCTGTCCTCTTCATATACTGTTCCAGTCATGCTTTATTCATTCCCTTAGCAAACACGCATGGAGGGCTCTCTGAATCTCAGGTACTCGTCTAGGCACTGTGGCTTCAGCAGTGAACAAAACAAAGTTCCTGTGGCATCATGTGACGTTCTAAATAAGATTCCTTGAGCAGAGCAGCCCTGGTGCGGCACCACCAGCATTAGGCTAAGCTTCCAGTGGCAGGGAAGAGGGCAGAGGAGCCAAATCCTGGGGAAAAAAAAAAAGATGCCGGGTGAAAGAGAGTCTGCATGAGGGATCCAGGAAGTGTGATGATGGAGTGGGGGTTTCATTTGGCAGTTTAGAGTGAGGCCTTCATCCTTCCACGTGACTTACTAATGCCTCCCCCAGCCTCCTGAGGTGGTGGTGTGGTCCCAGCCATCCATACGGTGGCTCACCAGAGACACAGTTAGTGGAGTAACAGGTATGGGAACCAGATCTAGAAGATTTGACATAGGCTCAGTTCTTAAGCAAGAAGCTGTTGTACTGCCTACAGCATTGGGGAGACAGTGTTACCAAGGCCAAGTGCCAGTTTGCTTATTTTACTTTGGAAAAGTTGGCCCAAGAGTTTCAACAGTGGAAGGCTCCAATTAAGGGAGCTACATAGGAGTCCAGTGCAGATCCTTTTTTTTTTTTTTAAATATGTATTTATTTATTTGAGTGAGAGAGAGAGAGAGAGCAGGGGAGTGGGGCAGAGGGAGAGAGAGAGAGTATGCGTGTGTGGGGGGACAGGGACAAAAGGAGAGAGAGCTTGGGATGGAGGACTGGCAGAGGGGAGAATCTCAAGCAGACTCTGCACTGAGCGCGGAGCCCAACTCAGGGCTTGATCCCACAACCCTGAGATCATGATCTGAGCTGAAACTGAGAGTCCGATGCTCAACTGACTGACCCACCCAGGCGCCCCCTGGAAATGGAAGCCAGATAAAACTTGGGGAGCTGCAGGCAATCCTCTTTTCACGATCTGGCCTGTTTCCTCATCTGTAAAGCAGGGGCTGGAAGAGTTGTCTCTAAGAAGACCTTCCAGTTGCAACTGTGAGATAAATTCTTGATTTATAGGGCATAAAGCTGGCAGGCACGGTGAGAGGCTTGTTGTGGGGGTGGGAGTGGCGTGGTCTCAGAGCTTCCTTACCACTCTGCTGTTCGTTCAGCTAGGCTCATCCTAGCTCCTCCCCATGCAGGGCCATGCAAGGATGGTGGGGTGCTGTGGTTCTCTCCAGCAGGTGGGGTGAGGGTGGGCACAGTGCTTCTAGCCCGTCCCTTCTTTGTTTTGTGTACCTGCTTCTTGGAGAGGATGTTGTCTGTTCTTGTGTTTGAGCACAGGGTTCATCTGCTTTGTTTATTTCCCCAAAATGGGAATAGCTTTATTGTTTTTTTTATAAAAAGTGAAAGTGGGGGGGGGGATGAGGTAACTGGGTGATGGGCATTAAGGAAGGCACGTGGTGTAATGAGCCCTGGGTGTTATATGCAACTGATGAATCACTGAACTCTGCCTCTGAAACTAATACACTATATGTTAATTGAGTTTAAATTAAAAAAAAAAATTTTTAAATAGGAAAAAAGTAGAAGTGTTCGATATAAAGAGTAAACTATATAAAGAATTAAATATATGTCTCCATATGTATATACAGAATAGGATAAGTTACTTAAACCCTGTTACCCAGTGGTAATCACTTAACATTTTGGTGTATAACCTAGAATCTTTTATCTTTGTGTAGTTGACTCGTTGGCTGTCAGTATCTATACGATTTTACGTAAATGAAATCATACTGCTCATCTGTTACCTTTTTTTTTTGGCTCAATAAATATGTCATGAACATCTAAACATAGTAGAGACTCTTCAGTCTTTGTGGCTGTATTTTCTTTTGTGGGTAGTCTTGACATAATTTATTTAAACAGTCCTCTTTAGTGGAAATTTTGGTGGCATCCAGTATTTGACCCTCTTTTTTTTTTTTTTTTTTAAAGATTTTATTTATTTATTTGACAGAGAGAGAGACAGCGAGAGAGGGAACACAAGCAGGGGGAGTGGGAGAGGGAGAAGCAGGCTTCCCACAGAGCAGTGAGCCCGATGGGGCTCGATCCCGGGACCCTGGAATCATGACCTGAGCCGAAGGCAGATACTTAACCGACTGAGCCACCCAGGCGCCCCTGACCCTCTTAATAATACTGTGATAAATATCCTTGTATGCTCACCATGCATTTGCTTTTCTGGGTGTCTTTTATTACTGTGTGTTTTAGATACAGAACTGTGGGCCACCGTCAGGTACATGAACATTTTTAATGCCTGTTGTAAAACTGCCTTCTGGAAAGGTGGGACTGACTCAGCCAGCCAGCCGTGGCTGGTGGGGTGGTTGTTGAACAGCTGTAGGCATAGCTGTGGGCTTTCTCTGGATCCCTTGGAGTGTGCGGTCTGCTAGCTTAGATGCAGATTTCTTTCTTGGGCCTCTGTGGGTAGACAGACCTGCCTGTACTCTACCCCAAGTGATGGCAGGCCTGCTTCTCCCATCTGCCCCCCAGAACGCTGTCCGTGTCCCACGGGACTTTGAGGGCTGCAGCGTCCTCCGCAAGTACCTAGGCCAGCTCCACTACCTGCAGAGTCGGGTCCCCATGGGCTCGGGCCAGGAGGCCGCCGTTCCTGTCACCTGGTGAGAGCTGGCAGGCAGGGCTGGGGGGCAGCCCGGAGGGTGCCTGGGGCAGCCCAGTGTGTTTGGATGGTGGGGAGGCCCCCTTCCCTTCCCCAACCCCCTCCCCTCTTGCTGCAGAGGATGGGGAGTGGCTTGGTGTGGTCTCCATGGGCCTCCCTCTGACCCACACTGGGGTGGCTGGTCCTCTCACCTGGTCTCAAGGCCCTGGCCAGCTCCTTCCCTTAAGACAAAGGGGGTGGCATGTCTGCAGGACTGAGATCTTCTCTGGCAAGTCTGTGGCCCATGAGGACATCAAGTATGAGCAGGCCTGCATTCTCTACAACCTCGGTGAGCTGCCTAACCCTTTCCCCATGGCCCTACCTCCCAGCCCTGCCAACCCAGGATCTCAGCTCAGCAGAAGGTCACAAAGGCAGTGGGTTCAGGGACAGAAGACCCCTGGATTCTGACCCTTCACAGCCTTCCCCATAGTTTTGCCAGCACCTCTTTTCTGGGCCATGGGCAGCCACCCTGCTGGGGAGAAGCTCTGCTGGGCTGGCTGCCACATGGTGGTGCTGCTGTGTGCTCTGGCCAGGAGCGGTGACCGCTCTTCTTTGACTGGACAGCTCTGACCCCCCTGATGGCTTTGGGCTGTTCAGTCGAGAGAACAAGACTGGCCTCAACTAGCCCTGCCATCAACCCTGATGACTTAGCCTCACTGTGGCTCGAGGGAGAAGCCTGGGGAGCCTGAGTCCTGTGTAGGCATCCCTGGGGCCTCAAGACCAGACCTGTAGGCTGGGTGCTATGGATGGGAGTTTCCCCTTCTGGGTGTCCTTGGACCAACTGCCCCAGTTCTCAGACCCTGTCTTCCTGATCCTGTGACAACACGGCCCCTCTGCCTTAACGCTCGACAAAGGCTAGCTCTGACACCATGTCCTCTGACTCCCCAGGGGCGCTGCACTCCATGTTGGGGGCCATGGACAAGCGGGTGTCTGAGGAGGTGAGGAGGGGAGGGTCAGTGGGTGGGACACAGGACATAACCAGGGAGGGGGGCTAAGTGTTCTTTGACTCCAGGGTTTGCATCCTGTCCCGTGGGAGTGGACACGGGCAGCTGTCTGGCTCTGCCTCTGGCCATCGTCGTCGTCCTCTTCCCTCCCAGGGCATGAAGGTCTCCTGTACTCATTTCCAATGTGCAGCAGGCGCCTTTGCCTACCTGCGTGAGCACTTCCCTCATGCCTACAGCGTGGACATGAGTCGCCAGATCCTCACTCTCAACGTCAACCTCATGCTGGTGAGGAGGTGCCCTTGTTGGGGCCCAGTTCAATCCAGGGGAGGGGACAGCCGGCGCTGGATCCTGGACCAGGCCCTGTGCACATGGCAGTGGGGCCTTGGCTTTGATCTTTTGAGCCCCAGTTGGATCAGAGCAGGACGGTGCTTCTTGGAGTAGCGAAGGCGGGAGGAGAGAGGACAGGGGAGGGGATCTCTCTGTGGTCCCTCTGATGGGAAGGGTAAGATCTCTGCATTTGTCTGCCCAGGGCCAGGCTCAGG
The DNA here is from genome assembly GCF_054177405.1 of Leptonychotes weddellii. Taxonomy (NCBI): domain Eukaryota; kingdom Metazoa; phylum Chordata; class Mammalia; order Carnivora; family Phocidae; genus Leptonychotes; species Leptonychotes weddellii. The sequence continues at coordinate 13,850,072 of NC_138369.1, forward strand.
AGTGCCTTCTGGAGAAGTCAATGTTGGACAACAGGAAGAGCTTTCTGGTGGCCCGCATCAGTGCACAGGTAGGGGCAGGGGTGGATGGTGGCCCTCGAGGGACTGAGAGCAAGCCTTTCGTTTACTCATGACCCCATCCTGGCCCCCAGGTGGTGGATTACTACAAGGAGGCATGCCGGGCCTTGGAGAACCCTGACACTGCTTCCCTGCTGGGCCGGATCCAGAAGGACTGGAAGAAGCTTGTCCAGATGAAGATCTACTACTTTGCAGCTGTGGCTCATGTGCGAGCACCGTGACCGCCGGGCCGGGGCGGGGGGCGGGGGCCCTGGCAGCCACAGCTTGGGAAATAAGTAGGGGCGTCTCTTCTTTCTTACCCCAGCTGCACATGGGGAAGCAGGCCGAGGAGCAACAGAAGTTCGGTGAGCGGGTGAGTGAGCTCTGGCAGGGAGGGGTTCAGACTGATTCCAGCCTTGTTCACGAGGTGCTAGAGGGGACCCTTCCCTTACAGAAGAGGGGAGGCTCTCCTCACCGTCCCTCACACCCACATCCTTGGCCACCCCCCGGCTGCAGGCCTGGGGTTTCTTGTGTGTTGTCCCACCTGCTTCACTTTCATCCCCAGTGGGGACGGCTGGTGGGAGGTGGATCTGTAAGATGGAGCCGGCTGGGCTGATGGCAGGCTGCTTCCTCGGCTTCTGGTCTTTGAGTGGGTCACCTCATGGCCAGGCAGGGCTTAATGGGGTGGCAGAAGGAGGGGGAGGGATGGACCGGGCTCTGCCTACTGCCCCTTGTAGGTCGCATACTTCCAGAGTGCCCTGGACAAGCTCAATGAAGCCATCAAGTTGGCCAAGGTAAAGCTGAGGAAGAGCCTGGCTGTCCCTCAGAGCCCTGAGGGAACCCAGAGTAAGCCCGCTGGGGCCGAGGGTTGTCCTGGCACTGGCTTAGATTGGTGCTGAGCCCCCTCCCGTCCCTGTCCCACAGGGCCAGCCTGACACGGTGCAGGACGCACTGCGCTTCACTATGGACGTCATTGGGGGGAAGTGAGTCTGTGGGGCTGGGGGTGGCCTTGGTTCCTTCTTGTTGGGAAGGGTCTTGGTTCTCTGCCTGCATCGTTGGGAGGAAGCCACCAGTAGCTAAGAGCAGTGGCCTCATTGCTGGACTCTCCACTTCCCCTTCTGACCCCAGGTACAATTCTGCCAAAAAGGACAATGACTTCATCTACCACGAGGCTGTCCCAGCACTGGACACCCTTCAGCCTGTAAAAGGTCTGGAGCTGAGGGGAGGCTGAGGGTCAGGGGAGGGCATGAAGATGGGAGAATAGGAGAGAGGCAGCCTCGAGGCTTGTGTGGGCCTGGTTTCCACCGTGCTTCCTCTCTCTCCCAGGCGCCCCCTTGGTGAAGCCCTTACCAGTGAACCCCACAGACCCCGCTGTTACAGGCCCTGACATCTTTGCCAAACTGGTACCCATGGCTGCTCATGAAGCCTCGTCGCTATACAGGTGGGCGGGAGGGGCTGGCCCTGTTCTTAGCACAGATGGGGTTGGGAGGTCTCAAGACGTAGCTTCCGGCAACTGCTTTGTCACTTTGGCAGTGAGGAGAAGGCCAAGCTGCTTCGGGAGGTGATGGCCAAGATTGAGGACAAGAACGAGGTCCTGGAGTGAGTGCAGGGCTGGAGGGGGGAGTGGGTGGGGGGGGAACGTAGCAGATCTCTGCAGGGTCCCCAAGGCTGCTTCCAACAAGGAGAGGAAGAGTGAATGTCCTCTTGCATCAGGTTCCCTAGCTCTGCCTTCCTGCCCATGGTCTTGGGTGCTAGATTTATAGGGGGACAGTCACCTGGCTTGGGAGGGCGATGTTCCTCTGTCCCATTGTTTTCAGCAGTGCCCCAGGTGCGTTCTCTGGGGCCAGGTCAAACCTTCATTGGTGGAGGTCAGGATGCTTATTTGCCTTTGCTAGGATCTCAGAGCTGGTTTCAGTTGTGGGGGCTCACCCTCGCAAGAGGAGGGAGAGTTGGTCAGCACCCACCTGGTCCTGTCGTCCGTTCCTCCCCACCCCGCAGTCAGTTCATGGATTCAATGCAGCTGGACCCTGAGACTGTGGACAACCTTGATGCGTACAGCCACATCCCACCCCAGCTCATGGAGAAGTGTGCGGCTCTCAGTGTCCGGCCCGACACCGTCAGGAACCTTGTCCAGTCCATGCAAGGTGAGCAAGGGGGAGAAGCAAGTGGGTGACGGAAGTCCTCTGCGGCGGCGTTCTCTGTGTCCCCTGTTCACCAAGGACGGAGGTTGTGCAAGCACCCACCCTCACGCCTCCGTGGATCCCCGCACCCTGCGTCTGCCCTGCTCAGTGAGCCTGGGGCCACACACCAGCCCTTGGCCGTGTGGGTGGCTCTGTCTACCCGGGGAAGGGCGCAAGTTGGGTGCCTGGTGTGGCTGCCTCAGGAGCCGTTCCCTTCCTGCAAACACCCCCCCAGTACTGTCAGGTGTGTTCACGGATGTGGAGGCCTCCCTGAAGGACATCAGGGAGCTGCTGGAAGAGGACGAGCTGCTGGAGCAGAAGTTGCAGGAGGCCCTGGGCCAGGCCGGGGTCGGCCTGGCGGGCTCCAAGGCAGAGCTGGCCGAGGTGAGGCGAGACTGGGCTAAGTACATGGAGGTCCACGAGAAGGCCTCCTTCACCAACAGCGAGCTGCACCGGGCCATGAATCTGCACGTGGGCAACCTGCGCCTGCTCAGTGGGCCACTGGACCAGGTCCGGGCTGCCCTGCCCACGCCAGCCCTCACCCCGGGTGAGCCCCCCACACCCACCCCCGTCCCCTGTCCCATGCCCGTGGGAAGGGAGGTGGAGCCGGAGGCTCTGGTCTCACCGACCACTGCTGCTCCCAGAGGACAAGGCTGTGCTGCAGAACCTGAAGCGCATCCTGGCCAAGGTGCAGGAGATGCGGGACCAGCGCGTGTCCCTGGAGCAGCAGCTGCGGGAGCTTATCCAGAAGGATGACATCACGGCCTCGCTGGTTACCACAGACCACTCCGACATGAAGGTGGGGTTGGTGAGCCGGGGACGGTCTCAGACTCTGGGCTCCACCCTCAAGTGGCGAGGCCCTGAGTGTCTGTCCCCCCACGCCCTGCGCCCTCCTCCCTCAGAAGCTGTTTGAGGAGCAGCTGAAGAAGTATGACCAGCTGAGGGTATACCTGGAGCAGAACCTGGCAGCCCAGGACAACGTCCTCCGGGCGCTGACAGAGGCCAACGTGCAGTACGCGGCCGTGCGGCGGGTGCTCGGTGAACTGGACCACAAGTCAGTGTCCGGCCCTGCGCTCTGGCCCAGACTCCCGCCCGGAGCTCGGCGTGGCTCCTCACCTTCTGCTGGCCTTTCCACCCCCCCAGGTGGAACTCCACGCTCCAGACCCTGGTGGCCTCCTACGAAGCCTATGAGGACCTGATGAAGAAGTCCCAGGAGGGCAAGGACTTCTATGCGGACCTGGAGAGCAAGGTGGCTGCTCTCCTGGAACGAGCCCAGTCCACCTGCCAGGCCCGCGAGGCGGCCCGTCAGCAGCTCCTGGACAGGTGGGTACGGCCTCGGGGCAGCTGCGGCCCAGACCCAGGCTTGGCTGCCGGGGGTGCGGCTCCACTCCTTCCTGTGTTCCCCAGGGAGCTGAAGAAGAAGCCGCCCCCGCGGCCCACCGCCCCGAAGCCGCTGCTGCCCCGGAGGGAGGAGGGGGAGACAGTGGAGACGGGAGACCTGCCCGAGGAGCTGCGCAGCCTGCCTCCCGACATGGTGGCCGGCTCACGGCCACCCGACACCTACTTGGGAACTGCCGCCCCACTCCCGTTTCCTCCCAGCCCCTTCCCCGGCTCTGCGGGCCCAGGACCCCACTATCTCTCAGGTCCCTTACCTCCTGGTACCTACTCGGGCCCCACCCAGGTGTTGCAGCCCAGGGCCCCCCAGGCCCCAGGTCACCCTGCAATGGCCATGGCCCCTGGACCTGCCCTCTACCCAGCCCCTGCGTACACACCGGAGCTGGGCCTCATGCCCCGATCCTCCCCACAGCATGGTGTGGTGAGCAGCCCCTATGGGGGGGTAGGGCCCTCCCCGCCAGTTGCAGGTCTGCCCTCAGCCCCACCTCCCCAGTTCTCGGGCCCTGAGATGGCCATGGGGGTTCGGCCAGCCACCACCACGGTAGATAGTGTCCAGGCCCCCATCTCCAGCCACACGGCACCACGGCCAAACCCCAGCCCTGCCCCTCCCCAGCCCTGCTTCCCAGTGCCCCCACCACAGCCGCAGCTGCTGCCTGCGCCCTACAGCTACCCTGTGGGGGCCAAGCCCCCCCTCACAGCTCCCCCTGCCCAGCACCACTTTCCTCCGGGGATTCCCCCGGGTTTTCCAGCCCCCAGGGTTGGGCCCCAGCCCCAGCCCCATCCCACAGGAGTGGTGTTTGGGCCCCAGCCCCCCCAGCAGCCCCTTCCACTCCAGCATCCGAACCTCTTCCCACCCCAGGCTCCAGGGCGGGTCCCCCCCCAGCCCCCCTACCCCTTCGCTCCTCAGCCTGGTGTCCTGGGACAGCCAACGCCACCCATGCACACCCCTCTCTACCCAGGCCCCTCTCAGGACCCTCTGCCCCCCCAATCAGGGGCTCTGCCCTTCCCCAGCCCCGGGCCGCCTCAGTCTCCCCATCCCACCCTGGCGTATGGTCCTGCCCCTTCCCCCAGGCCCCTGTGCCCCCCGGCGGCCCCTCTCTCCATTCGAGGTCCCTCACCTGCTGGCCAGCCCACCCCAAACCCCCACCTGGTGCCTTCACCCGCCCCGTCACCAGGGCCCGGCCCAGCGCTGCCTCGGCCCCCTGCCGCAGAGCCGCCCCCATGCGTGCACCGGGGCACTGTGGCCGCAGACCTGCTGTCCTCCAGCCCGGAGAGTCAGCACGGAGGCACGCAGCCCCCCGGGGGTGGGCAGCCCCTGCTGCAGCCTACAAAGGTGGACGCGGCCGAGGGCCGCCGGCCACAAGCCCTGCGGCTGATCGAGCGGGACCCCTACGAGCACCCTGAGAGGCTGCAGCAGTTGCAGCGGGAGCTGGAGGCCTTTCGAGGCCAGCTGGGGGACGCAGGGGCCCTGGACGCCGTGTGGCGAGAGCTGCAGGACGCCCAGGAACACGACGCCCGCGGCCGGTCCATCGCCATCGCCCGCTGCTACTCCCTGAAGAACCGGCACCAGGACGTCATGCCCTACGACAGTAACCGCGTGGTGCTGCGCTCGGGCAAGGACGACTACATCAACGCCAGCCGCGTGGAGGGGCTCTCGCCCTACTGCCCGCCCCTGGTGGCCACCCAGGCGCCGCTGCCCGGCACGGCCGCGGACTTCTGGCTCATGGTGCATGAGCAGAAGGTGTCGGTCATCGTCATGCTGGTGTCTGAGGCCGAGATGGAGAAGGTGAGAGGGGGAGGGGGCTGCCCAGAAGGGACCCTGGAAGAGCAGCCCTAACTGCCTCGCCTCTTGGTCCCTCAGCAAAAGGTGGCGCGCTATTTCCCCACCGAGAGGGGCCAGCCCATGGTGCACGGCGCCCTGAGCCTGGCACTGAGCAGCGTCCGGGCCACCGAGACCCACGTGGAGCGGGTACTGAGCCTGCAGTTCCGGGACCAGAGCCTCAAGCGCTCGCTCGTGCACCTCCATTTCCCCACTTGGCCTGAGTTGTGCGTCTGCTGTGCCGGCGGGGGGTGGGGGGGGTAGGGGCATCCGCTGAGGTCGGGCTCACGGCTCCTGCCCGCACCCCGCAGAGGCCTGCCAGACAGCCCCGGCAACCTGCTGCGCTTCATCCAGGAGGTGCACGCGCACTGCCTGCACCAGCGGCCCCTGCACACGCCCGTCATCGTGCACTGCAGGTATGGCCCGGGCGGGGAGCGGCCGCACGCCCCCACGGGTCCCACGGGTCCTCGGGCCTGGGCCCTGCTTACGCCCCCTTCCTGCCGCAGCTCCGGGGTGGGCCGCACGGGAGCCTTCGCGCTGCTCTACGCCGCCGTGCAGGAGGTGGAGGCTGGCAACGGGATCCCCGAGCTGCCTCGGCTGGTGCGACGCATGCGGCAGCAGAGGAAGCACATGCTGCAGGAGAAAGTGAGGGGCGGGCGGGGCGGGGCGGGGCAGGGGGGGGTCAGGCGGGGGGTGGTGCCGGGAGGGGCCCTCCACGCTGGGGCCAGGGAGGCCCTGCCCTGCTGACCACGCCGAGGGCCCTGTCCAGCTGCACCTCAGATTCTGCCACGAGGCGGTGGTGAGACACGTGGAACAGGTCCTGCAGCGCCACGGCGTGCCCCCTCCGGGCAGACCATCGGCTGGCACAAGCGTCAGCCAGAAGGTGAGGAAGGAGCCTCTGGGGCTGGTGGGGTCAGCCCCAGCCTCGTGGACCGGTTTCCACCCACTCCTATCTTCCCAGAATCACCTTCCTCAGGACTCCCAGGACCTGGTTCTTGGCGGGGATGTGCCGATCAGCTCCATCCAGGCCACCATTGCCAAGCTCAGCATCCGGCCTCCCGGGGCCCTGGATTCCCCAGCCGCCAGCCTCCCAAGCCCCGTAGAGCCCCCGGGCCTGCCACCAGCCAGCCTCCCGGAGTCCACTCAGCTCCCGTCTTCCCCCCCACCCCCCGTCTCTCCACCCCAGCCCGAGGCCCCCCAGCCTGAGGAGGAACAGCCAGTACCTGAGGCCCCCAGCCTGGGGCCCCCCTCCTCCTCCCTGGAGCTGTTGGCCTCCCTAACTCCCGAGGCCTTCTCTCTGGACAACTCTCTGCGAGGAAAGCAGCGGATGAGCAAGCAGAACTTTCTGCAGGCCCATAATGGGCAGGGTCTGCGGGCTGCCCGGCCCAGTGATGACCCCCTCAGCCTCCTGGATCCGCTCTGGACACTCAACAAGACCTGAATAGGCTTTGCCTGCCCGGTCCTTACACTACATCATCTCCCGCACCGGTCTGCCCACCCTAGCAGGGCCTCTCCGGCCGGCCGGTCTCTTACTCCCATTCCTGCTGCCTTCAGCCCTACCTGGCCCAGCCCGCACCCCTGTGGGGTGGAGATGCCTCGCGGGCCTTGGGTCAGGTTCTGCTCCTTTGTGGGACCTGACATTTTTCAGCTCTTTGCTATTAAAGTAATAAACCAACCTGTTCTGTGGCCAGTGTCTGCCCGTTGCTGCCTTAGGGAGGGGGCCTGAGCCTCAAGCACCGCCCGAAACGTGGTGCCTTCAGTGAGCTTGGGTGGGGCTAGGCAGTAGGAGGACCATGGGGCCGCACTGGGCTCCCACGCCGCTGAAGGGTTAAGGAGGCAGGCCCGCAGCTCGGGCTTGCTGGGCTTCCCTGCCTCGTAACCGCCCCTGTGCACTGAGCACGGCCCTTGCCCGGACCGACTCGTGCTCGCAGAAGCATGTGAGCAAATGGGGGCTCCCGGGCACAGGGAGGGCGTGCGGCAGGGGTGCAGCAGCTCTAGGGAAAGATGCAAGTGGCTCAAAAGGCCCGTGGCAGATAGGATTAAAAAAAAAAAAAAAGTTTAATATTACAGTCACAAGGCAGGACAGGACAGATCAGAGACAGCTTCCGGAAGACTCAGCTCTGCACCGCAGCTCCCGCCCCCTGCTCAGTCCAGCTTCTCCAGCACGGAGGGCACGTACACCAGGCTGAGCTCGCTGCCAAAGTTGCAGACGATGGCGGCATTGTCCAGCACCAGGATCTGGCGGGTGGGCTGGGCCTCACTGTTCTTCCCCAAATAGACGGTCTGTAATAGGTCCCCGTAGTTGAGGTCCCAAAAGGAGACACAGCCCTGGCCGCCAGTCACCAGCAGGTTGTCAGAGATGACCCCCAAGCTTGCACCACAGCCCAGGTCCTGGAGGCAAAAACAGATCAGCTCGGTGTCCCGAATCCCTCCCTAAAACACCAAGAATCCTGTGGCCCCCGACCTGCCCACCTGCTGAATGGAGTAGAGCTTGATGCCGGTGCTCCGGTCCCAGATGCTGATGAGGTCATCCAGGCCACTACTGATGACGCAGGAGGTGGTACAGGTGAGGGAGGTGACGTCCCCACGGTGAGCGAACATGTGGCTGACCCTGCTGCCGGTCAGCACATCCCACAGGCAGATGGCCCCATCTTGTCCTCCACTGGCCAGCACCATGGTCTAGGGGAACAGACCCAGGGGGGCTGGGTCACTGGGGCAATACCTCTGTCCACGAGAGTGTCCCAGTGCCCTGGGGAGTGGGGGTCCTCCCGCTCTGCTTCCCAAAAGGTTCTGGGGGCCAGTTGTCCGGAGTCCAAAACAAAGGCCATGGCTTGGTATCCTGGCACCCCACCCGCGGCCCCCGGAGGCTCCCTCACCTGGTCAATGTACACGGCTGTGATGGCCCCCGAGTGGCCCTGCAGGGTGAAGAGGCAACACGAGTCCTCCAGACGGAACACCTGGGGCAGGGGTGGGCATCAGTTCTGGTCTGGGGTGGTTTCCCAGTTCCATTTTGGCCAGGAAATCCCTTCTGTGCATCCTCTCCCTGGCTGACCCCGAATGCTCGCCAACCCGGGCTAGGCCACCCCAGCCCCCACAGACAGAGCCAACCCTCACTCTCAGCGTGTGGTCCTGGCTTCCGGTCACGAGTCGCCCAGCCGCAGCCTTCAGGGCTGTGATGGGTTTCTGGTGTGCACAGGGCACGGTGTGGGTCAGGCGACAGGCTACCGTGTCACTGCTGCTGTACACAGGGGACGTGGGGGAACTGCTCCGCCCTGGAGTCCCTGGAGACAAGCTGAGTATGCGGTCTCTGCGGGCAGCCGCCGCACCCCCCCCACCCCCGGCCAGGTGCAGGCACCTGCCCAGCGCAGGCCCTCTGACCTCGGAATTGCAGGGGGCTGAGGGCAGTGCGGGTCTCCAAGGAGAAGAAATCTAGGGAACCGTTGAGCCGGGCAGCCACAATCCTGGAAGAGAAGAGTGGCTGCTGGTGGCTCTCCCTCAGAACACCCGGGCTGGGGGCCGAGCACTGTGGCCACCTGACGGGTCAGCTCCACTGGGCAGATGGGAACAAACGAAGGGACCACGGCCAAGGGGCAAGCACAGGTTCTGGGAAACATGCTGAAGCCGGGGGACCCAGGCTACAACTCTACTCCGCCTCCGTTTCTCTATCTGTGAAATGGGGACAACTACCCACCTCGCAGGGTGGTCACGAGGGTAAAAAAGTGGCACCTGGAGAACAGGTAAGACTGTGAGTTGAAGGCCCTCAGAGCCTGGAGTTAAAGGAGGGGCTTCTGAGGAGAGAGACGAGCCCCAAGGGGGCTGTGTGTTGGAGCGGCAGGAGGCACCAGGGTCTCTGGCCTCAGAAAGCAGCTTCCATCCAAGCACCACCCACTGCCCTGCCTTCTTCACTGCCCAGGAATTCCTAGGTAGAGACGGGGGTATTTGCCGAGGGGTCCCAAAGCCTTGAAGTGAGTGGAGTTCAAAATCTTCCTCCAGCACAAGGCATGTCTCCCAGCCCTGAACCGGAAGGGCCCAGGCCAGAGCCTGCGAAGGTGCCGTGAAGGGGGAGTGAGGAGGGCGAGGAGAGCCCACAGTCACCAGGAGCTCTGAGGGCTGGGCGGACACCCGGGGGCTTTCCCTGAACCTGAGAAACCAAGCAGCAGGGAAGAACTTGGGAGGAGGGGGAGGAACCCGCAAAGGCGGCCAGGCTCGGGGTGGGGGCTGGGGTGTCAGCCAAGGCCCATGCAAGCGGCCTCGCAGGGGCAGAGAGGACAGCTGCAGCCACCAGAACCTGAGCACTGAGGGCCAAGGGCACCCTGCCCCAAGAATAAAAAGGCTCCGGCTCTAGCTTAGAAGCTGGTGCCACAAACGGTGGGGACCCCAGAGGGCAGAGCCAGCATGGGACAGCTGGGGCAGGCGGGTGAAGTGAGGAGCAGGAGGCCCCGGTCGCAGTGAGACCTGGGTCTATCAGCCAAGAGCTCGGTTGGCTGGGCCCCCGGGGAGCACCCACAGCCAAGGAGCACACCGAGGACGGAGGTGAGCAGCGTACAGCGTCAAACACGAAGGTAAGTTTTAAACAGAAGGTTCTGCTGAGAAAGCATTTTTCGGTCACTGAAAATGCAGCCAAGACCTGGTTAGGTCTACGCTGATGGACTTATCCGGGAAACCCTGACTCTGAAGGGTAAGAGGGAAACCGAGGCACAGGGATTAGGAGCCTATTCTAAGTGCTTCAGTTGTCACCCCCCACAGGTGTGGGGCTGAGTACTGAGAAGGACCATCAATCACGCGGTGGGGAAGGACCCAGGAAGGGGACTTCTGCAGAGAGGCCGGGCAGCGCAGCTCCTCTCACCTTTTGTCCAGGAACACAAGGGCCGTGATGCCCGAGGTCACCTCCTCGCTGCTGCAGCGCAGTGTACCCTCGATGGCGTCCCACACCTGCAGGCCCAGAGGCCATGAGCACCTGCGGGCCGCCAGGCCCCCCAAACCCGCGCATGGCCGGCCCTCTGCCTACCCCCGCCCTCCCCGCCGGGGCCCTGCCCACCTCCAGGCGGCCGCTGCTCCGCCCCACCACAATCAGGCTGCCCTGCAGCTCCAGGCTCCAGATGGAGCCGTCTGCGCTGGGGGCCCAGGCCAGGCAAGGGGAGCCCTTCTCGGGAGGGCAGCCCCCCTCGTCCTCGGGGGTCAGGGCGGGGGGCCCGGGCCCCGGGGAGGACGGGCGCAGGGCTGGCGGGCGGCCGGGCGCCAGGCCATCGTCCTGGTACACGCGCTGCACCAGGCGGCTGAAGTCGTAGCCCGGGCCGTCGCGAGCACGGCTGCAGCCCGCCCGGTGCCGGGGCTCGGGCTGCGTGGGTTCCGAGAGCCTCGGCTGGGCCGAGAAGTTGGTGTCGATCAGGCAGGTGAGGTCTGGCTGGTCCCCGAAGAGGGCAGGCGGCGGAGGGCCCCGGGGCCGGTGCCGCAGAGGAGGGCTGTCCCCGGGCTCCTCCGGGCCCCCCTTCCCGCTGTCGGACAGCCGTTCCCAGCTCTCTTGAGCCTCGAACGCGCTGCCAACGCCACTGTCGCGGCGCTGCCTGCCAGGGGCCAGGAGGACGGAGTGAGGACACAGGACGGACGGGAGGGAGAGGGGGAGGGCGGGGAGGGGGCGGGCACCTACCCCAGGCGCGGGATGCGCGTCAGGCAGTCCCCGGTCTGCGCGTCCCACACACAGACGTGGCCCGCCAGGCAGCAGCTCACCAGCAGCATGCCGTCGCTGGCCAGGCACTCGATGTCCTGCGCGAGGGGGGCGGTCAGCAGGGGCTCCGGCCCCGCCCCGGCCCCGCCCCCAGCCCCGCCCCCGCACGCACCATGAGGTGCCCGCGCAGCACCAGCGGTGCGATCTCGGTCTCAGGCGGCGCGTAGCCGTAGTCGTCACAGGGTAGCTCCCCGCGCCGCCGCCGGCCGGGCCCGCCGCCGGGCTGCCCGTAGTTGCGCGGGCAGAGCACGCGGTAGAGGCACAGCAGCAGCAGCACGAGCACCATGCCGGCCGCCAGGCCGAGCGCCGCCACCCTGCGCGGGCCGGAGCGGGGTTAGGCGCGCCCGCCCCCTACACCCCCTCCCCCTCGCCCACCCCCTCCCCCTCGCCGGCCTCACTTGTACAGGGTGACGTCCCCGTGGGCCGGCGCCACGCCCGGCGCCCTGGGGCCCGCCTCCCAGAGCCCACCGGGCCCGGGCCGTCGCGGGGGCCAGGCGCTGCGGCCGTCCTGAGGGTGCCGCCCCTCCAGGGCCTCCCTGGGGTTCAGGCGCAGCGTGACCGGGATGACGGGCAGCAGGCTGATGTACCTGGGAGCCGGCGGGGGGGGGGTTGTCAGCGGGGTGCCTGCAGAAGGGCCCCTCCCCACTTCCCACTGGGACTGGCTCAACCTGCTCCACTCCAAGCCCACCCTCTGGGAACAGGCTTCCCAGCACTGGGGGGTGCAGAGCCAAGGCCCTCCCGCCCAGCCCGGACACCCAGCCTTGCTCTGTGATGCGCACCCAGCGCCCGGGGAGACACCACTGCATGCGGGCTGCCTCCGCCGCCCGTCCTGGCACAGACTGGGTGCCGGCCAGCGGGCTGATCTCCTTCGGGCTGAGGGGCTGGCAGCGACCTGTGACTTCCCAGGGCTGGGCCCAGGGCGACTGTCTTGGGCTGTGGCCGCCTGGAGCACTGGTTCCTACCTCACAACCCTATGGGTGTTTCTTTGGAAGGAAATGCAGAATTCAAAGCAATGGGTCTCCCGCCTGAGGGGGAAGGGACGCTCTGGGGACGAAGAGCTGACACCAAGCGGGAAGGCAGCAGCTGGCACAGCCCACTCACCTCTTGGCCAGCGTGATGTTGTAGTAGCTGAAGAGCGTAGGCCAGTGGCGGAAGGACAGCTTCCTCCAGAGTTCCTCATCCTCGGGCCCCCACGTTACCTCCGGGACAGGGCTGTCATGGGCGCCCTCTGCTGGGCCCCCAGGCTCAGGCGGCTCTCCAGGCAACGTCTGGTTGTCCGGTAACTTAGGGGCATCAGGCGGGAAGATGGAGAAGGCAGGGTCCGGGTGGCTGGCGGGCAGCACGCCACTAGGCACAGGCATGGGAGTCAGGGCGCCCTCGCCCAGCGGGCTCTGTTCTGTCACCTGGGCAGCAAGGTAGGTGCGCAGCCCTGCTGGGTCTGTATACACCAGGATGCCGATCCAGATGACGGTGCCGGCCTGCAGAGGGGCAGTGGGTGCTCAGCGGGGCCTCTGGGTGCTCAGCAGCCTTGGCCCTCGTGCTGGAAGGAAGCAGCACGGGGACCTCAGGCCTGGGGGTGGGGAGAAGACACAGGCCCCAATCTGTCCTCCCTTCTGCCTCTCCAAGTCCTCCCACTACCACCTGGGCCAATTGCCATTGGAGGGACCTAGTTCCCTTTTCATGGTCATGGTTTGGGGTTCCCGGCCTAGAAATACAAAGCGCACCTTTAGCACTTCCCCAATCCCCATCTATCAGCTGGGGCCAGAAAGCAGGCACCATTCCCACGGACAGCATGGCCAGAGGGACCGGCTAACTGACCTGCTCCAGAGTCAGACCTGCCCACAGGTCCCCCCCCAGTCCTCAGGGGGCCTCAGTCTCGCTCCCTCTCCCTGCAGCTCCATGGGGGCGCCACTGCTGGCCAGGAGCCAGCCCTGCTCCTCCCTTTCCGCCCAGCCCAGCAAGTGAATGATTCAGCCAGCATTTTCTGACTCCTGCACACTGTGTCGCAGGGGAACCCTGACTTGGGGAACCAAGGTAGTTCCACCCTGGAGCACCCCATCAACCAGGCTCGTGTCCTGGGTCCCTCTAGGGAGATGATGACTCTTCTACCCCATGCTCCTGGGGCTGCTTCTCCCAGGGATAGGCTTATCAGCTCAGAAGCCACCAGGATCTGGGCAGGAGGGTATGGTGGGCGGCTTCCCAAAGCCAGGCTCCCTGGGGCCATGAGGGCCTGAGGAACATTTCCCACCTCCAAGGCAAAGTGCAAAAGTCCAGAGGGAACGGAGTGCTGGCCCTCAGAGGGCAGGGCAGGGGTGGCAGGTACCATGATAAGGCGCTGTGCCAGGCGGGTGCGGGCCAGGAAGTAGATGACGCGCAGCCTCTTGGGGAGCCGCAGATTTCGGAAGGAGGACGGTTGCAGTGTGATGGTGTGGGGTGTGGAGGGCCGCACAGCCAGCTGCCGCTCGAAGCGTGCTGGCCGCCCCACTGGTTTTGCTGGGGGCAGGCAGGCCTCCGAGGGCAGCCGCTTGTTCAGGTCCGCTAGCTGTGTGTGTGGCGGGGAGGGGCACAGTGGTCAGGGCTCGAGGCTGCTGTCCAGCGGCTGCCCACGACCGAGATCTGCACCACTCTCACCCCGAGATGCCCTGAGGCTGGCCAGGGAGGGAGGTGGGGGCAGGGTACAGCGCACTCCTACCTCCATCCGGCGAATGTCAATGGAAAGGACAGTGGTGAAAAACAGCATCTGAAGGAAGAAGTCCGACACCAGGCCCACAACGGCAAAGAGACAGAACTCCTGGAATTAGAGCAGATGAGGGGACACGATGACATCACGGCCCAGCACCTGAGAAGCAGGCACTTCAAAATCTGCAGGACAGTGGCGGGCAGAGCCCAGCAGAGAGAAAAAGTTCTGAGTCTGGGAGCAGCCAAGGTTGGGGGGGAGGGCGGCCCCCACCAGGGGGCAGCAGAGACTCCCCCACTCACCTTGATCCAGAGAAGGTGGAAGGGTGGGTGCTCTCCCTAAACCTTCCAATCCCCCTAGAGAGGAGGGCGTGATCCCACCTGAAAAGCTCTGAGCCCCACCATCCCGCTCCCCGCAAAGCTCTCCCCCACTGATCCTTGGGCCCTGCTTAAGTCCTGTGACCAATGCCTACTTAGAGCCCACGACTGACCCAATGTCAGGACTCAGACAGCTTCCTGGCCAGTGACTGCACAGAACCAAAGGAGGGAGAGAGGGCAGGAGGGAATTAATTTCTGCCCTGAAACTGAATACGGGTAGTGTCTCTGCTCCCCAAGCTCTATCAACAGATGGAATCTCCTCAGATTTCAGTTTTCCTCCCCTGCCCTTCACCACAGCTTCCACTCACATCTGGGGTAAGATGAAGGACCCAGCTCGTGGTGGCACAGGGGTCATGGCAGCTCTACTGTCCCAAGGTGGCACTGTGTCCTGCAGATGCCCTCTGGGTCACCCTATGTTCTCTGCTCACCCCCACAACTCAGCAGGCCTGCCAGCTCTAGGGGAAGGCAGAGGAGGACAAGATGCATGGCTCCCTTCCTGCAACCCCTCAAGCAGTGGTCAGCAAGTCTGCACTCTGACTCAGCGTAGGTCCCCTCCGGCTGCTCGTAGCCCCACAGCTGCGTGGGGGCACTTGGCCAAGACCAGGAGCCACTCGGAGCAGTGGCCCTCCACTGGGGGGAGGGGTGTGGTATGTCTGGAGGCTGCAGATGTGGGTCAGGGCTAAGCCTAGGAAGGAGGAAGGGACCAGTGCAGGGGCCCCACAGGGCTTGTGCCTGAGAAATGAGAAAACAGGTCTGGCTGGAACTGGGTGAGAACTTCTGAACCAGGCCTGCCAGGAGCACTCTGTGCATGGAACACCATCTTGGCAGCAGAGGTCCCAATGCAAGGGTGTCTGCGTTGAGAGGGGTACACCCCCCACACAGCAAGGGAGCTGAGCAGCTGGCTCCACACTCACCCAAGGGGCAGGCCTTGGGGCCTTACCTGGATGGCGGGCACCAGGGTGAAGTAGCCAATGAGGATGATGCCCAGCTCCGTGGCCATGTTCTTCATGATGGACCAGCTCTCACTGCTTAGGCCTGCAGAGGACAAGAGGGCCATGGGGCCAGCACATGGGAAGGGTGCCCAGCCTTCTGAGGCAGCCATTCCACCACAGTGGCCCAGTGCTCAGGACTCTGCCAGCGCCCAGGCTCCAGGTGTTGCCACCACCGCAGAGCTGTCGCGGGAAGGGGCTGGAGAGTACAGAGGAGAGCTACAACCACCATCAGAGGAAGGGAGAAGCAGGGTGGTAAGATGAGCAAATCCAAGGGGAAAGCCGAGGGCCACCCACTCTAGCACATTCGGCCTCCATGTACCGTTCAGTCTGGTCTGCACGGGCCTGCCCACGCATGGCAGAAGGCCCGAGCGATGGAAGTGCTAGCTGTGTTCTTCCTCCAGCCCGGCCCCAGAGCAAGCCCTGCTGGGTAAGGGGCCACGGCCCCTCGTGTCCTCGGAGCCCCCCATCTAGGGCAGGGCCTGGCCTCTCACAGAAGCTCATGAAGGCTTGTCCAGTGAGCGAACAGCCTGCCCTCGGCCCTGTTCCCACAGACTGGGGGTTAGGAGGAGGAAGCGCAAGAGTTCAGACTTCTGGGTCTAGGCTCTCTGCCCACTCTCCTCAGCATCCCGATCCCCACCTCCTGGCACTGAGGCCCAGGGGCCCTTTGTGGCAGCTGTGGAGGCAGCGTCTCTGAAGGGACCAGCCGTAGGAGCCTGGGCCGAGTGCGGGAGGGTGAGGCGGGAAGAGAAAGCACCAGGTGCCAGTGTGGACGAAGGGCCACTGAACACGAGCCCTGGAGCAGAGTTCAGCTGTGTTCTTACTGACACATGAAACAAGACAAAGTCCAGTCCAGCAGTTCTGTGGTTCCTCAGGGCATGCGCTAACAAGCCCCCAGGGCCTGATGGTCCACATCACGTTACACTAGAGGTCAGAGCAAGGGCGATTTCTGGGGCCCTGTCTCCTCCACAGCAGGAAGCCCAGCACAGAAGGCCCCCCAGCAACCCCCGCCAGCCACGTTACCTTGGGCGATGCGCAGCTTCACCTCCAGGTCCACCGGGGTCGAGACCACTGACTTGGTGAGCACCAACACGTTCTCTAACCCAATAACCACCACAAGGTAGGGGAAAATCTCGCTGGGGACAGAGAGGGAGAAGGTGAGGACAGTGCTGAGGAGGGCCCCCAACACATGCTGGTTCTCCACAGGTTTGGGCCCCGGGAAGACTGTGGGGTTTGCGGCCTCTAGTGGGAAGCTGCTGAGTGACTTCCAGAAGCACAGGGCAGAGCCCCAGCCTCCTCCACCCTACCACACAGGGCCTCTGCCTGCACAGCTCCCAGCTTTCAGGCAGGCCTGGAAGCCCGGCCAAGGGGTCAGCAAGCATCCCGGCCTCCATGTACGCAGCACACAGTGGCTGCCAGAGCACCGCTCTCCCTGTCCCTCCCACACCGGACTCTGCTGGACAGAGCAAATGGCCGGGAGCCCTCAGCAGCACTGCAGGCCAAGCCGTCGGGACTAAGTAGACGGGGGATGAGAGGAGCCTCTGCGGAGGCCGTGTGGAGAACTACTAGCTCTCCAGGGCCCACTTGAGGCCCGCACTACCGGTGAGGACTATGAGAGACAAGGCACACCGGCTGAGGTGTACCTGCCGGGATCCCTGCTGCGGGCTCTGAGGAGGGCACAACAGCCCCGGGGGAGGGGGTGTCAGCCCCGTTGGGTTCAGGAAAGGAAGCAAGTGTTCCACGAGCAAGGGAAGTAACAGAAGACACAGCATCGCTACTCCCGCAACCAGCCCAGCCAGCCCCGGTAGGGGATGGGCCAGGCGCTCAGCGACCACTAACGGCCAGGCCAAGGGCGGGCAGGGGGTGGGTGTAGCCAGAGCCGGGGAGACCGAAGACAAACATGGGCCGGGGCTTCCAGCCCAAAAGTTGGAGAGAAATGGCAAGAGAAAGCACACATCAATGGAAAGGTGGAAAATTAGAGTGTGCTTGTGTCTTTTAAAAAAACCCCGAAATGACCTATTTTATTAGTCATTTAAATGTTTTAGTAGTAAAAAAGGGAAGAAATATACCTTTTTTTTTTTTAAGATTTTATTTATTTATTTGACAGAGAATGAGAGAGAGCACAAGTAGGCAGAGTGGCAGGCAGAGGGAGAGGGAGAAGCAGGCTCTCCGCTGAGCAGGGAGCCAGACTCGATCCGGCTCGATCCCAGGACCCTGGGACCATGACCTGAGCCGAAGGCAGCCGCTCAACCGACTGAGCCACTCAGGTGCCCCGAAATGTACCTTTCTTAACCTCCTACCCATCTGTGCCTTAAACCATCAAGGAGCAGTATGCGTGTGTATATATATGAACACACATGCACGTCCACATCCACTTACAGACACACACACACGAAGGACAAGGCCACACGTGTGCAGAAACCCACTTATATACACACATACAACCCCACCTGTATACGTGTTATATGTATACACAGATGTACTATACATACATGAGTATGAATGCAAGCCAGGTAAGTTAAAGGTAAAAAATGTACCTCTTAAATGTCAAGATAACAACGCGAAGATACAAGGTACCAGCAAGCATCCAGTCCCGGGCAAGCCCAGAGGCTCTCCGGTCTGAAGCTCGGTGGAGCCTGGTGGGGACCTACCCGCCGTTGAGGGTGGGTGTCAGGCCGAAGAGTGTGCAGAGCCCCACGGACATGAGCAGCGAGCTGAGCACTGTGACCACGGCAGCCAGAGCGAGCCCCCACTTGGACTTGACCATGTCGATCTTGCCTGGAGGGCAGAGAGGGCACATCAGGGCGGCATCTCCCCCAGACCCTGACACACCCCGGCCCTTTGGGGTTTATTTCCCAGGAGTAGAGTGAGGAAGGGGTGGCCCCTGGTTTAACCCAAGAAAAGGACAGCCACACAAACTTCCCAGTCTCAGAGAAATGGTGTCTTTTGGGAACCCTAACCCAAGAAGGGTCTTTTCCTGAGAAGCCAGAGAAGGCCTGGACCCACCCAAGCCTGAGACTCTGCTGGAGGATGAAGCCCTGGCTTTTGTGACCGCTGGGCATGTCTGACATCTCTGCCCAAGCCACCTCCAGAAGCAGGGAGGCAGGTGGTCCGGAATGCCCATTTGGCTTGGAGAAAGCCCCAGCCTCCGTGCTGTGCACCTACGTGTGGAGAAGTAGATGTAGGCAAACAAGATGATGTAGGTGGTCACGAGGGGGATGAGTTCGGCGATGCCAATCTCCTCCTTGAAGTGCACGTGGACCAGGCTCTCCGCCCGCAGGCTGCAGTTGGGGCTGGGGTGCAAGAGCATCAGGCGGGCCCGCAGGCTGCCCAGGAACCTGCTCATGGAGTGGAGTGGGGTGGGGTGGATGAACTGTCCCTCTTGGGCCAGGGGCAGAGACAATCCCTGGAAGGAAGGCCAATCAGGGCTGCCCTCCTTCCCATGTTGGAGGAAGCTTTTCTGTGGTGTCTGAGCTTCCCCACAATCTCCAAGGGGCTTTGGAAGAATGACAAAGTTGTCTCAGGAGCTCCCCCAGCCCCTTCCTCAACACCCCTTTCCTGACCCATCATAGCACTCTTGAGTGCCCCAGGCCCAGACAGCCAATTGGAGGCATCTCCGGTCCTCTCTGCCTTGGTAGGGAGCTGCCAGCAGCACTTTGCTGGGAAGGCCTGAGGCCACATCGGGCTCAGGAGTCACCAGCTGGGGACTCCTACCAGAGGCTCAAGAAAGATCAGTGGAAGCACCAGGACACTGAATTTGCCTTAGTCCCCTATTCTTTTTTTTTTATTTTTTAAATTCAATTATCCAACGTATAGTTAGTCCCTTATTCTTAACTAGGCCAGGTCACGTCATCCCCGCTCAAATGTGAAAACACAGCATCCTTCAGTCTAAGGGAAATAAACATTTCAACTGGAGGCCTGAAAACTGCAAGTTCCCAGGGGGCGTTCTGGGCACCCTAAACCAGAATGGGGACTACTGCCATTCCACAGCCCAGCCAGGAGCCCCGAGCGCCGACGGCCTTACTTGGCATGGTAGCGCTGGAAGACCAGGGTGATGGTGTATGAGACCATCCTCTTCCTGGTGTAGAGGCTCACCCCGCTGTACTTCCCAGGAACACCAAACAGCAAGTCTGCAGACAGAAACCAGCAGTACTGACATACGAAGATAGCCACTGTAGAGCCGCCAAGGACCCCTCCCTACCCCCCACCCTAAGAAACAAGGGGTAACCCCTGATATGCCAGAGCACCCATCAAAGAGGACATGGTGATCAACCTAGGCAACCTGCCCTGGAGGTACCTTTGAGTGTGGCTGAGGTCTGTAGGGTTTTGGGCTCGTGCTGGTGGATGGTCCCGATGATGTCAGGATCAGCATGGAAGCGTTCCCGGTCATTCTGCCAGAAGTTCCCAGGGGACAGCAGCAGGCATCCATGCTCGGGAAGTAGGTTCCGGAGCTTCCTGAGGCCTGGCAGCAGGTCAGTCACCTGCAGGCACACCTCCTCCAGGCCCCTGGTCCCAGAACTGTGCAGGAGATAGCACAAGGCACCTGCTGTGTCCGCGAGCACTCAGCAGGCGCACTGCACTTACTTACGGGGAGAGCCTCTGTCATCAGGTTCCCGGATGCCTGCTATCTCAAAGAGCCTAAGGATTAGGACAGCAGGGGAAAGTTCTCCCAGGTGGTCAACAACCAAACCATGTGGTTGATGGACCTTCACAGTACACGTGCGGCCCCGAGCCTCTCTGAGAAGTGTGTTCTGGGAGCGTGCACAACCTCTCGCCCACTAAGACACCTCAGCCAATTCAGTGGGCAGCTGAATTCAGTGGCAATTCAGTGGGCAGAAAATGAGGGGCTTCATTTCATTCACCAAAACGCGTGTCAAAGCTCTCAGCTAACTAAAATTCCAGCGGGTGAAGCAGCCTGTGAAGCCAGCACACTCCGGAGACCCACGGGGGGCCGGGGGACACCGCCCGGGCTGGGGCTTCAAAAGTGATCCCCAGGTGTAGCGGGCTTCTCCTCAGCCCGACCACAGTCACGTCCACACCTCTGAGCCACCAGGCAGTAAGCCACCTGAGGGGCGAGCAAGCTCGGCACGGGGTCAGCGCAGAGGACACCTACTCTATCTGAGACCTGAGGACGAAACCACCTGCGCCCTCTGAAGAGGTCCAGGGGAGCGCGGCCACAGTGGCCCCACAGGAGGCTGAGGAAGGCAAAGCGAGCTCACCCGCCACTCTTCTCACTTGTTCAATTTCTGCCAAGCTGGCTGGCTCAGTATTGCCCTTCGGGACGGAACAGATTCAGGGAGGCTGGGGTCTCTGAGAGGGATACCTGTCTCTCAGCACGTGGTTCCGGATCTCTTCCACCAACTGGAATGCCCGGGACAGAGGAGAACGGAACACATCCACCGCCAGCAGGTTCTTGTGCCAGGGAGACACCGAGGACTTCACAAATATCTGCTGGATGTAAGCCACGGGGGCGCCCACATACTGCAGAAGAAATAGGGGAGGGGGGAAATGGGCCCACATTCAGTAAGGGTTTACTAAGCATCTACGATGGGCAAAGTGTGTGGGGCCCAAAGGACAGGCCTTCAAAAATGAAGATGTCCACGAGGGGCTTTTTACCATCTATGAACCATTTTCCTAAACACTTCCCAATAGACCAGGGATCGGCAGACTATGGCCACAGGCTCAATCAAGCCCGGCACCTGCTTTTCTAAATACGGTTTTCCTGGAACACAGCCATGCCCACTCCATTCCGTATTGTCTGGGGCTGCTTTCACGAAACAATGGCCGAGGTGAATGTTCACCACAGAGACTATGACCCATGAAGCCTAAAGCACTTACCATCCAGTCATCTATGGGACCGCTCTGCCGCCCTCACAGTGGACCCTAAGCTCCCAATAGGGTGCAGCCTTAGGGATCCTGCCACTTGCAGGTTAGCAGATTTTAAAGATCCAAGGACCCAATTTTAAATCCTGGCTCTCCAATTGTATGGCCTTGGGAACATGCTGGACTTCTCTGGATTTTGGTTTCCTCACTATGAAAGGGGGGTGACTGACATTCACCCTGCAGCATCGAGAATATGCACACACACTCACACACGCCTCCCACCACACGGACCCAGAGACACACATGCATATAAACAGCACATGCAGAGATTAAGTATTAATGGAAATATTAGCAATAAACAGTTGTGGCACATCTTTTCATCGCCCCCCCCGACAGTCCTATGAGAAGGTGACTCCCCAGGCTTTCATGACTCGTGCAGGGGGATGCAAGGACCCAAGCCCGTGTGTCCTCACTGAATGTCACACACTTCTCTCACTAGAACCGGCCATCTGCCCTGGAAGGGCTAACAACAGGCACCTGACCGAAGTATTTAGACATGTAACAGGCATGTCTGAATAACTCCCAGTGATGGAGAGCTCATGGAGCACCCCCAAAATGAGGTACTGGATTAGCCGTGGCAGGATTACAGCCCAGGGAGAAAGTGCGTGGAGCCGTGAGGTGGGGAAGGCCAGGCAGGAGGGGGACGGGGAGGGCCCTTGAGAGCACATCCAGTCCAGAGAGCACAGGGAGTCCTGCCAGGTAATCCCAGAAATCATAGCTAGAATGAGGGGAGGCTGGGAGGATGCCTGACTGAGCAGTCTGGTTTCTCACCAGCTGACAAAGAACAGCCCCGGGAATCTCTGAGAGGAAGGGTGACCAGACGAAAGCAGCCAGCTGGAGGCCGGGCAAGACGGCCGGCGCCATGACGCACGGTGGTGCCGGCTGCAGGGAGCTGCAAGGGCTGTCTCCACGCCTGCGCCACAATCAGGGACTCCCAAGGGCAGGGGAGGACATGAAGGAAGGCCACTCAGCCACTCGATGATGGCCGGATAGGTTATTGCACAAGCGAGGGTCAGGATGCTGAACCGAACAGCAAGTTAAGGCCTCCTGAGCTTAAAGGAACAACCCAAGGCAACCACCTGTGCCTTTGTGAAGTTTACACTTATGAAGCCATGTCTTACAAAGGCTCTGGGGACAGAAGGCCTCACCTGCTTTGTCATTTGCACCGACCTGGCCTGTTAGAAGCTGCCCAGAGGCACAGAGGGATCTGGATGGAACCGGCTGCCGCAGGCTCTGACCTGAACAGCAGCTCATTGGTTCAACTCAGCACACAGGCCTGCGTGGGGGCGGAGCCGTCGCGTACAGCTCTACAAGGAGAGCTGTCCCCGGGGCAATCATCCCCAAACCCTGTGAAGGACGCAGTGTGTCACCCAGGGGCAGCAGGGCATCACAGAGCCTCCAGCCCCAGGTTCGTACCCACTGGCCACAAGGCTGTGTCGCACACACCATCTCCTCTGCCCAGGGCCCTCCTCAGGCCCTCCACCTCTGCCTCCACGCTCAGGCCCACTGAGCCTCTGTGACTGAACCCTTAGTGTCCAGGCGGGAAACTCCTTCTGGCTCCTCGGCCCTCCACTTCTTCTCCAGCCCCCTTCCCACCAGGCACCTTCTCCCCAGCCAGGACCACTCGGGCCACCATCTCAGCAAGTGCTAACAAACATGACTCAGAACCAGAGCCTTCTCCCTGGGCCCTAGGGACGGCTCTAGAAGTTCTGGGAGCACCTTGCTCCCCCAATTTTTAAAGGTTTCTGCCTAGAAGTGTACATATTATGACTACCATCATCATTTTTAGGAGAGAGGATCCATGGCTTTCATCAGATTTTCATAGCAGCACGTAACTAGGTAGCTCTTTCTCGGTTGTCCTTCCACCAGTGCTGGGTAAACCCTCTACTCATTTGTTTGCATGCCCGACCAGCACGGCAAGCCGCACCAGACAAGAACCGGGGAACAGTGATTCCTACTGCACAGCCCTGCTCCCTGGCCTTGGCGGGGCCTCCCTCTGCTGCAGGGCTCCTGATTCACTCTCCCTGATTTCCAAATGAACTTCCCAAGCAGCTATTCCATGTCTTTGCAACTCTTCCAAGGTCTTGGTCCACTCATTTAACAGGTTTGTAGCAAACTTGTCACCCAACACAGGCTCCCTCAACCCCCCTCTTCTGGGCATCAAAATTCCCTCTCCGCGGTTTATTCAACAGGCACGGGCCTGACTCTTGTCATCCACTATCTCAGTCTGGGTTCCCCAGGAGCAGACCCTAAGAGAGGTGGTTTACTTGGGAGGTGCAGAAAGCAGAGAGAGGGGAAAAGGACAAGGAACAAGGGAGGGAAAGCAGACAACAAAGGGTGTTACTGGCCAAGTGACCTCTGTGGGTAATGGGGTTTAGCTGAGTCATCCCACCTGAGGGATTAGAGAGCTCAGCTATTACACGCCCCACCCCGCGGCTACTGCTTGAGGGCTGCTCCTAGGGGACACCAACTCCCCGGCACCTCAGACCTTGCTGCACCTGAGATGCTCTGATACAGGAGATGCAGGGACTGGTAGCCGACAAGCAGGCGGGCAGGTGCTGAAAGGGCAGGGGGGATGTGGCCAGGGCCCCACCACTCCCCGTGCTGGGCGCTATCACAATCGCCACTGGCTATTACTAAGTGGGAGACCGGCATCCGAAGGCAGTGACTGCGGAAGCGTAAGGGCCCGTGGATCCAGATGCCCGCAGACACTGTGCGCAGACTCCTCACTAGACAGAGGTTGTGGCAGGCAGTCTTCTACCACGGCCCCAGTCTCCCCCACCCCCGGTGCTCACGCCCACGTGCAATCCCCCCCGAGAGTGGGCTGTGCCTAGTGACTGGCTTCTGACAGATGACAACAGAAGTAATGACGTCATTTCTGAGATTAGGTTATAGAAGATTATAACCCTTGGGGACGTAATGCTCAGTGAAATAAGCCAGTCACAAAAAAACAAGTACTGTAGAATTCTACTCCTATGAGGTACCTAAAATAGTAAATTTATAGACACAGAAAGAACAACGGTGGTTGCCAGGGCTGGAGGAAGAGGGGGGTTATTAATAGGTATAGGGTTTCTGTTTTACAAGATGAAAAGTTATAGAGATGGATGGTTGTACAACATGAATGTATTTAATATCAGTGAACTATATACCTAAAAAGGGTTTATATGGTAAATTTTATGTTGCATTTTCACACACACACACACACACACACACACAAGGGCACACAGGCTCGTGCATGTGCACAAGCAACTGAAAGGAAAGAGACTATAATTCTTCCTCTGTCCCCTTCTTCTGGAACCACCACTCTGATGAAGTTAGCCATGTCGTGAACTTCTCTGGAAGGTCCACGAAGCAAGGAACTGAGGGGGCCCTCAGCCAACACACGGTGAGGAGGGGAGCCCCTCAGCTCAACAGCCTGCAAGAAGCCCCTTGCTAGCTGGCCACTGAGTGAGCCTGGAAGCGGATTCTCCCCATTCGGGCTTGGAGATGAGTGCAGCCTTGGCTGATACCTTGAGTGCAGCCTTGGGAGACCCTGAGCTAGAGGTCGCAGATAAGAAAACCAAGCCCAGAGAGATAAAGGATGTGTCCAAGGACAGAGCTGACAGGCAGCTGAGCCAGGATTAAAGCCAGGGCCGCCCAATTCTCAAACCTGTTTTTTCTCAACAGCCAATGTGCCTGGGTGGTGGGGAACCATGCGAGTTCCCGTAGAGAACAGGAAACAGACGGCAAGGCCCACCACGAGCAGTGTAGGAGGGGGGCTGAGGTCCTAGGGATCCCTGGGGTCTCTGGCCACCAGCATTCACAGCATGAGGCGCTGACCAGGGCCCTGTGGAAACCCTGCGTCCAGGCTTAGCCACCACCACGGACACCGCAGTGCTGGCCCAGGAAGCCCAGCCAGCTCTGCGGCTGGCCAGGTCGGGCTTCGTGTGGAGTTCAGGGCTCCTGATGACCCCGTCTAGGGAGCCAGGCCAGTGCAGGAGACCTCAGGCTTGTTTTGTTTTTATTTTTATTTTTTTAAAGATTTATTTGACAGAGAGATAGAGCACAAGTAGGCAGAGCAGCAGGCAGAGGCAGAGGGAGAAGCAGACTTCCCCGCCGAGCAGGGAGCCCGACTCAGGGCTCCATCCCAGGACCCTGGGATCATGACCTGAGCCGAAGGCAGACGCTCAACTGACTGAGCCACCCAGGCGCCCTGTTTTTGTTTTTTTTTTTCAATACAGTCCTTCCTCTCCATTCAGATAGAGCAACCTAGAGTTCCTGGGAGTTTACCTTTACACTGACACATCCAGGGGCTCTCTGCAGAACCTGACAGAGGATGCCTGTTACTCAGCAATTCTGAAAACCAAGGCTCCTGATCCTTGTCCTCCAGCCCTGGGCACGTAAGGGGGTGTGGTGGGCGGGGGGGAAGGAGGGAAAGGCAGGCTCAGGGGACCCAGCTGGGTTCAACTTCTAGTGCCAGCCCTGGCTGTGTGCCTTGGACAACAGTGTCTGCACTCTCTAAGCCCCAGGCCCTTACTAGGGAATGGGGATGGAATCCCAGACCTCACGCATCACTGTGAGGACCCAACAAAACAACACATATAACCATCCGGCAAAGTGGCCAAAAACATGTCACTTATATGGAGTTACATTACCATGGCTTAAAACTATTAAAATTAGATTTGGCATCTCCTGAAGATCAATCCCTTCACTCCTTTCACACCCCCAACCCTTCTCCTAAGCATGGTCACCTACGTCTCCAAGTTTCTCCAAGTTCCATACACATGATCTTCCTACTGTCACTTTCCTCATGTCCTTGCCTCTGGGGGACTGGCTTCCCACTGCATATACGATCAAAGTTGAAACCCCACCGCCTCAGATTCAATTTGGCCCCACCTACCTTATCACCCATCATGCACCAAGAAAAATGACTCAATTTACATTCCTGGTCTGCTAAATAAGCCGGGCTGTTTCTCTGTTAAACAAGAAGCTTTTCCTCAGCACTTACTATGTTAAAATACCAGACTATATGTGCTCGAATGGAACACAATTCCTACTGGGTGGAAATACAGAGAGGAGAAGCAGGGCAAGAGAGCTGGGGAAGGCTTCCTGGAGAGAGTGGTATCTGAGCTCCGCTAAATGACTGCAGGCCTGCGGTGCCCCGGAGGGCAATCCAAGCATATGAACTTTGGTCCTCCTCCAGAACTTCGGCCAGATCTGATCAATGACTGACAACAGTGACAGCCACAAATGTGTCAAATGCAAGTGATGGGCCTGGCACTAAGCCTTTGCATGCCTTCGTGTAATCCTCTGACGACGTGGGCGCCTGGGTGGCTCAGTTGGTTAAGCAACTGCCTTCGGCTCAGGTCATGATCCCGGAGTCCCGGGATCGAGTCCCGCATCGGGCTCCCTGCTCAGCGGGGGGTCTGCTTCTCCCTCTGGCCCTCCCCCCTCTCATGTGCTCTCTCTCATTCTGTCTCAAATAAATAAATAAAATCTTTTACAAAAAAAAAAATCCTCTGACGACGTATGATATAGATATGATTATCATCCCCATTTTATGAATGAGGAAACATGGGCACGAAGGTGTGAAGTAACCTGCCCAAGGTCACACGTGTGGGAAATGGAAAGCTTCTACCATTTCTGCTTTGTTCTTCTGTTCCTCTGGTAAAAACATCCCTTTTTCCAGAAGGTGCCCCTCCCAACCTGACAAGGCCATTAGTTAGTGACTCCACTCTTAGAGAGCGTGGGCCTGACTCAGAGCACCAGGACCCGGCACAGTGGATCAGAGACCTCTCTGCAGGACCCATAAAGGCAAGACTGCACAGCGCAGCTGACATCCCACCGTGGGGACACTAGAGCAAGAGGGCAGAAAAAGGGCTATATAGAAAGCCATCTCCAGCATATGGAAAGACTGGCAATTCAATAAAAAGAAATCCAAACGACTTCATTCAAAATGGGTGAACACCTACCAAAGAAAGACATGCAAATACAATAAGCACTTGACATTAATCATCTGGGAAAGGCAAATGAAGACCACAATGAGATTTCTCTATGTATCCATTAGAAAGCCTTTTTAAAAACTGTACCAATAGCTTTACAGCATAAAGACTAAACTTTAATGTATGGAAATTTATAAAGTAACTCAAGAGGCTGACGTATGTGAAAAGAATGATGCTTCACCCCTGCAGTCTTCCCCAAACCCACAATCCCAGGCTAATCTAGAGAAAAAACAAAAAATCCCCCTGGAGGGCAGCTCTACAAAATACCTGGCCGCTACTCAAAACTGTCAAGCTCATCATAGACAAGGAACATCTGCAAAGCTGTTGTACCCAAGAGAGGCCACCGGGGAAGCAACACGCGAGTGTAATGTGGTGCCCTAAATGGGATCCTGGGAGAGAAAAAGAACTTCAGGTAAAACCTAAGAAAATGTGGTTTCCTTAGTTTTCCTTAGTGACAGGTTCTCAGAATTTCCTTGTTTTTGATAACCTTGACAGTTTTGTTTTTTTTTTAAGATTTTATTTATTTATTCATGAGAGAGAGAGAGGCAGAGGGAGAAGCAGGCTCCCCGATGAGCTGGGAAACCCTACGCAGGACTCGATCGCAGGACCCCAGGATCGTGACCTGAGCCGAAGGCAGACGCTTAACCATCTGAACCACCCAGGGGCCCTAACCTTGACAGTTTTAAGGAGTTGTGGTCAGGTATTGTATAAAAAGTCCCTCAATTGGGGGGGCGCCTGGGTGGCTCAGTCGTTAAGTGTCTGCCTTCAGCTCAGGTCATGATCCCAGGGCCCTGGGATCGAGCCCCACATCGGGCTCCCTGCTCCACAGGAAGCCTGCTTCTCCCTCTCCCATTCCCCCTGCTTGTGTTCCCTCTCTCGCTGTCTCTCTCTCTGTCAAATAAATAAATAAAATCTTCAAAAAAAAAAAGTCCCTCAATTGGGATTCATCTGATGTTCTTCCCATAATTAGGCTGGGATTATGGGTTTCTGGGAAGAAGACCAGAGACAGTGTCTCACTTGTCACACATCAAGGGTATATACTATCAGTCTGATCTATCACTGCCGACGTTGACTCTGACCGCCTTGCTGAGGAGGTATCTGTCTGGTTCTCCACTCTAAAGTGCTTCTTTTCTCCCCGTCTCCATACAGTGTTCTTTGGAAGGAAGTCACTATGCACAGTCCACGCTTAAGGAAGGGAAGTTATACTCCACCTCCTTGAGGGCAGAGTATTTACATAAATTATTTAGTATTTTTGCCCAGATTTGTCTATTTCCCCCCATTTACTTATTCAATCATATGAACTCAGATATTTATTTTATACTTTGGGTTATAATCCAATACTACACTTTGCTTTATTGCAAAATATATTTTATCTTCTAGCATTGGCCATTGGGAGCTCTTTCAGTTGGTTCCTGTATCCCTTTGACATACATCATATTTATTTTAAACTGACATCTTTGTCTTCTCTTTCTAGCCAGACTGAGATCTCCCCGGAAGCTGTGAGGCTCTATGTGTCCCTTAGATCATCACCCTGCCGGGCACACCACAGGCATGCAATAAACATATGCTGAATACTAGAAGGAATGGAGGGAGGAAGGAAGGATGTTCTGGTTCCTGGGTGGGCAGCAGGTGCTTGTGCTGTGCTGCCCGGTGCCTGAGCCTCCTGATTTTCCTTTTGAAATGGTCCTTTCTTGTCCTCAGCCTCATGATGGAGACAACTAACAATGAAGCCAGTCAACAAAGTACCCGCCTTCACCACAGGATTTGGGATGGGGACAGGCAGGTAACCTCAGTTAGAATCAACCTGGCACCTTCTCATCCTGCACCAGATTGGATATTGCAACAACATGGGGCTGAAGCTGCTGGAGCTGTTAGGTAGATCAAGAGTGGAGCTGACAGAGTAGAAAGGTGGGCTCCTTTTGAGGCCCAAGCCATACTATCCTTGAGTTCTAGGACTCCAAAAATTCCCTTTTTGCTTACTCTAGTTTGGGCTGAGTTTTTTGTTCCTTATAACTAAAGCAGTCCTTACCATTCCTGTTTTGCTGGCCTGAATTTTCAGCACGGATTATCCGTGGAGGTAAGGTAACTGACCACTAACCTGCATAGCACCAGGTCACTGCACCGAGGCCTTCAAGGCGGGGGCCAGGGCGGGGCGGGGGGGGAGCTCCAATGAGGAAGACAGAAAACAGACAATCCTCTGTTGAGCCCTGAAATTATTTGTACACCTGCTTACTATCATCATCCCAGACCAAAGAAGGGCACTATGGAAGTTAAAGAGCTCACAAACACGTCACCCCCTCCCCCAATAGCTGTATCATTAAACGTCTCTCCTGTACCGTCAGGCCCACCGAACTCCTGGAGTCACAAAACATCCACAAACACAGACCACCCTGTTGTGACCAGGAGCCCTCAGTTCCACCCTGCGGTACAACTGCATCAGAGGTTAATGAAGGTAAAAGGTCTGAACCAAGAAGGTCCCATGCGGAGCCAATGGTCAAGCTGGGACATGAAGTCACAGAGCTGGTTTCTGCCAGCATCAGACATGCTCGCTCTGACCTTCATGGACAGAGTCCTAGGAAGACGGATTCACGTACAGCTTAACACACACCCAGCTGACCAGCTGGGTCTCTATTTAGCATCAGCAGGGCTAAATTTGTAACAAGGTACCTGACAGCTACATCACCCTTGAAGGAAACAGAAAGGAATGTACCACCACTGTCAGAGAGAAGGCGGGAGCACAAGAGCTCTGCTCTCTGAGCTTTGGATTTCCTCCTCAACAACACAGCCCAGCACAAATCACGGGACCAAAGCACAATGTGCGAAGGAAGGACACTTTACCCGCTACCTGGCAGGTAAAAGCTTCAGAGATGGGCTAATGGAGCTCGTAAGATTTCTGAATAACATGGGGCGCCTGGGTGGCTCAGATGGTTAAGCATCTGCCTTCGGCTCAGGTCATGATCCCAGGGTCCTGGGATCGCGTCCCACATCGGGCTCCCCGTTCAGCGGGGAGCCTGCTTCTCCCTCTGACCCTCTCCCCTCTCATGCTGTTTCTCTCTCGCTGGCTCTCTAAAAAATAAATAAAATCTTTAAAAAAAAAAAAAAAAAAAGATTTCTGAATAACAAGTCCAGCATCACAGTGAGTTAGTTCCTCCGCCTGAGACCTTCGACTGGAGCGACTGTTACTTCCTAGTGGCCATCAGTGCTCAGCTCAGAGACAGTCAACTGGGGATGGTATGGTCCAGGAGCAGCAGGGGTCAGGAGTCCCGGGGTTCTGATGCAGTGCTGACCCCACTTAAACTAAATAACAGAGGCTCCTCATCACTCTGGCCCCACTTCCTTAACTGTAAAAGGGATTAAAAAAACACAAAACACAAAAACTCAACTCTTTCTACCTAACTGCATTGTGAGGAGAAAATTGGACCTAACCGATCTGAAAAAATGAGGTGCATACCGCATACATTAGATGGTGTCAAGACGCTGATGACAGAACATTCTCTAGGGATGCTCCCTGGTTCTCATGACCGCTTGGGGCAAGGAGATGGCCTGTCTGCCAGAGCACGGCTCGGCCCCGGGCATGGTGTGTGAGCAGGCCAGCTAGGAAGCCAGACCCATCTGGCCACAGTGACCACAACCACAGACCCCACCCTGTTATTGTAGGACAGTCGCACTTTTGTGTCACTTGGGGTTTCCTTTCAAAAAAGGTTATTCATTAACTGTGTGACTAAGTATCTGTGGTGCCTCGGTAAAGCCGGTCAAGGACACGTATTCACCAATCAGAAGCTGGCCACCCTCACTCTCACTCCCAGAACCCCTGCCTTTGCCAATCTCCACCCAACCCTCGGGGCTCTCCCCGGCCACACGCTGAGCACCTACCCACTCTGGCCGCTCACTGGGCTCCCCTGGTTTGCGGTCAGGGGCCACAGGCGGGGGTGAGTAGTCCTTCACAGGAGTGGTGAACTCCACCGGTCCTGTCCCCGGCAGGGGCAGTTTCAGCAGTGGGCAGCTGGGACGAACAAGAAGGAGAGAAGGGTTAGGACACAGCAGGAGCACAGTCTGCGCCAGGACGAGTGACGCAGGGGCCGCTGCAGGTGCTCTGCGCTCTCCCTGCCGGCACCGTACGTATGTAAAATACCGGGATCACAGAACTGCAGGGCGAGAAAGACACTCAGAGCCTCTGATATCACAAGTTTTCAAGCTCATTTTTAGTCACAGGAAGCTTATAAGGAAGTCCAATTCATAAAAGAGACTGGTTGAATATTTTTAGAGACATAATAAAGATGCTAAAAAAAAAAAAAAAGCTTGTCAAATTAAATATAGGTAAGACAACAATAAGAAACTGGGGGGAAAATCTATAAAAATCCCAAAGGATCCCAATGCATATTGCTGGGCAATTGCTCCAAAAAATCACTGAGGGTGTGGTTTACACTCAGACCCACCGTTCACATGGGAAAACCTTGGTCTTACATCAAAAAGCTGGCGAACCGATGTGCATTTTGTTTCACATCTTTTAAACAAACCTTCTGTTTTTAATTGAGAATTAACTTTTATAGAATACGATGCACAAATCTTAGATAGTTCAATGAATTTTTACATACGCATACACCTATGTAATCACTACCTAGATCAAGCTATAGGACATTTCCAGAACCTCAGAAGGCAGCCTTCTGCCCCTGCCCAGTGAAGAGCATCCCCAAACTACTATCAGGGTGCGCCTGGGTGGCTCAGTCAGTCAAGCGTCTAACTCTTGGTCTCAGCTCAGGTCTTGATCTCAAGGTCGTGAGTTCAAGCCCCGCACTGGGCTCCCCACTGGGTGTGGAGCCTACTTAAAACAAACAGGGGCGCCTGGGTGGCTCAGTCGCTGAGCGTCTGCCTTCGGCTCAGGTCATGAGCCCAGGGTCCTGGGATCAAGCCCCGCATCAGGCTCCCTGCTCAGCGGGAAGCCTGCTTCTCCCTCCCACTCCCCCTGCTTGTGTTCCCTCTCTGGCAGTCTCTCTGTCAAATAAATAAAATCTTAAAAAAAATTAATTAATTAAAAAGAACTTCTATCACCATAAATGAGTTTTGCCTTTTTAATGGCTTAAAAATGAAATCACCCATTCCACGTGTGTACTCTCTTGTGAGTGGCTACTTCCACTTAAATTTTATCTGCTAGATTCATCCATACCGGTGCACACAGCAGATCACCCTTTCCCGCAGGTATGTGCCATCCCACTGAATTATACCTCAGTGAATGTTTCCATTTCACTGTCAAGGAACCTGTGGCTGGTTTCCAGTTTCAGTTATTAAAAATAAAACTATGACGGTCATTTTTATATATGGCTTTTGGTAGCCATAAGCACTCATTTCTGTTGGGTGTGTTCCTAGAAGACAATTTCTGGGGGTTAGAGTGTACATGTTCAGCTTTGCATATAATACCGATTTTCCAAAGTAGTTGTACAAATGTATGCTCCCACCAGTGGTGTGACAGGAGTTCCAACTGCTCCAGAGCCTTGCCACCTCTAGATGTTGTCAGGCCAATTAACTGTAACCATGTCGAGGAGGCAGCAGTGGGGTCTCTCTGTGGTTTCAATGTGCAACAGTGTTGAAAATTCTTTTGCATCCTTGTTGGCCATTTGGACACATCCTCTTTTGTGAAGCCCTTCTTCAACTCTTTTGATTATCTTTTTCTCATTGATTTATAGCTCTTTATATATTCTAGCTATGAGTATGGAGTCCTCTTCACAGCTACACGTTTCCCTCCTAGTCCTACTTTCTTTTTTTTAAGATTTTATTTATTTCACAGAGAGAGACACAGCGAGAGAGGGAACACAAGCAGGGGGAGTGGGAGAGGGAGAAGCAGGTTTCCCGCTGAGCGGGGAGCCCGATGCGGGGCTCGATCCCAGGACCCTGAGATCATGACCTGAGCCGAAGGCAGACGCTTAACGACTGAGCCACCCAGGCGCCCCTTTCCTAGTCCTACTTTCATAGCACCCCACCAGACTTGGTGTACCGTGTTGTTTTTGTTCTCATCTAAAGGTATTTCCTAATTTCCCTTCTGATTACTTGACTCACGGGTTGTTTTAGGATGTCCTGTTTAACTTCCACTTATTTGTGGATTTTCCAGTTTTCCTTCTAGTATTTTTAATTTCATTCCACTGTGATTAGAAAAAAACACTCTATATGATTTCAGTCTTCTTTCATTTTTTAAGACTTGTTTAATATGGCCTAACATATGGTCTATCCTGGAGAATGTTCCATGGGCACTTGAGAAGAACATCAATCCTGCCGTTGCTGCGTGTTCTCTACATGTCTGTTAGGTCTGGCTGGCAGACACTGTTGCTCAAGTCCCCCATATACTTATCACCTTGTCTGGTCCTTGTATCCAGTACTGAAAGTGCAGGATTCGAAGGTCAACTATAACTGTGGGTTTCTCAATTTCACATTTCAATTCTGTCCCTTTTCGATTCATATATTTTGGGGCTCTGTTGTTAGGTGTGTGTGTGCGTGTGTGTTTATAACTGGTGTGCACTCTTGCTGTTTTAAGGCATTTATCAATATATAATGTCCTTCTTTGTCTCATAACCTTTTAAATGGTATCTGATAATTATACAGCCACTCTAGATCTCTTTCTGTTACTATTTGGCATGGAATGTATTTTTCCATCCTCTTATTTTCAGCCCCTTTGTGTTCTTATATCTGATGTGTAGTGTGTATCTGAAGTAGACAGATGCAATCTAATCTGCCAATGTCTCTTTAATAGAAGAGTTTAATCCACTCACATTTTATGTGATTACTAATAAGGAAGGATTTACTCGTGCCACTTGTTTTTGCATGCCTTATATGACTTTTGTTCAATTCCTTCAATTGCTGCTGTTTTTTTTTTTTTTTTTTGGTATTTGGCTGATTTTTGGTAGTGTGTGCCACTTTGACTCCCTTCTATCCTTTTCTGTATTTTTCAAGTTATTGCTTGGTTACCGTGGGGACTACAATTATTATTAACAATTTACAATCACCTAGATTGAATGCTGGGTTGTTACAGAGGGGTTCTACAGATGTGAGCAGGCAGGAGAAGAGGTCAGCGACCTTGAAAACAAGACAACTGAAATCATCCAGCCTGAGGAGCTTAGTTTCAATAGTATCTAAACACTGTTTCTATAGATCTGTCTCACCCCTTTTATATTGTTATTGCCACAGATTATAATTTATACATTGTATGCCCATCACCATAGATTTAAAAAATTATTGCTCAATGCACTTGCCTTTTAAAGCCCAAAAGACAAAGAAAGATGTTACAAACCCAACCAAAAGTTACAAGTCTGGTTACCTTTACTAGTGTTATTTTTAATTATGGTTTCAAATGACTGTCTAGTAACCTTTCATTTCAGCCTGAAGGACTTTCTTTAGTGTTTCTTGTAGGGCAGGCCCATTGGTAACAAATCCCCTCCGCTTTTGCCTATCTGGCTATTTCTCAATTTCTCCTTCATTACCGAATAATCATATGGTAGAATATACGATTCTTGGTTGAGTTTTTTTTCATTCAAAACTTTAAATGTTATCCAATTGCCTTCTGGCCTCCATGGTCTCTGAGGAGGTATCAGCTGTCAATCACACTGACACTCCCTGGTTCATGAACAGTTGCTCCTCTCTTGCTTTCAAAAGCCAAGGTTCAACTGTTTGGAGGTAGGTGTCAAGGGCTGTCTCCAGACTTAGCTAAGGTTCTGCTCTGGAAAGCTCTGCACAGCACACAGGCTGAGCCCTGGGCTCTGTGTGTGGAGTGGAGTCTGGGGGCCTAGAGCTAAGATGATGGAGCTTTAGCCTCACTACAGGATGAAAGCATGCAGTACACATCCACATTCACTTCCCACACCACAGCTGCTCAACTGACTGAACTAGGGGCAGCCTGTTTCTCAGACTGTGAATTATTAAAAACATCTGTGAATTCTAGGAGTCTAAACACTGCAGCAGGAAGAGAAAGAAGGGCAGGACACTCCAGAACCTCCAATTTTCTCCTGAGAAAAGTCTCTTGGGAAAAAGTCCACAGGCCTTGACATTCTTCAAGAGGCTGCCAGTCATTCTCCACCCTTGCCCGGGAGCCACACACTTGCTCTCTTGCTCCTGAGGCTCCATCCCTGCTGAAACACGCTTGCCCATTCTTCTCCTAGATCACTCACCTTTGAGGCCTCAGTTGTGGTACCACTTGCCCCAGAAAGTCTTTTCCCTTTCCCCAAAGTCTGGGTTTCCCTTTGGTGGCTCCTCCGGTGAGCTACCGAAGTGCCCCATACCCACCCCAACATGGTTCTTCTCACTGACAGAGACCTGTTTCTGTGCCTGTAACTAGTGATGGTCTCTCTCGCCGAATACCTATGTGCCAGCCACCAATCCCAGCGCCTTCTACCCATTTGCTCATTTAAGCCTCACCACAACCCAGTGAGACGCAGAAGCTATATCCCCATGAGGAAGTGACAGAACCAGCAGGTCAACACAGGCAGTGTGGTACCAGTCTGTGCTCTTAACATCACACTCACATGTCTTGTATTGCATTTGTTTTGCTAAAAAAATTTAAACGACCATACATTCCTTTTAACATAGGCAAAGAAAACACCAAGAAAAAGATTCTACAAAAATGCAAAATTCAAGGGAATAATCACCATCCACGGCTACTAAATTCTAGCCAAAAGGAAAGCTTGGAAGCACAGTGTCAGGCAATTTTCAGAAGTAAAAACACTTACTTTTCCAAGGTTAGAAAACAGACTAGAGACATTTAAAGAAACTGTCTGGGGATTTCTACCACCACCCCCATGTTACTTCCCCAAAACTCATTTCTAAGACCAGATTACATCTTGGCTTACCCTGATCTTACAGGGGCAAAGGAAATGAACCAGATCTCCAAAACCTCCCCTGCCTTTCCTGTCTCAGCTCCACCCATCCAGTTGCTCAGGCCAAGCATTTGATCTTGACTCCTCTTTTTCTCATACTCCACATCTGGTCCTCAGACAATCCTGAGGGCTCCACCTTCAAAATATACCCAGACATGGCCACATCACACCACCTCCAGGCTCTCCACTTAGACTAAGCAACCATCAACTCTCACCTGGAGCAATGCAATCACTTATCTCTTAATCAGGTATGCACCTGAAATCCCCAATCTTCTTCACCACCCAACCCATAACTTTGTCACTGCACCTGCTCCCCACATGTGACCACCTGACGAATCCCAACAGGCTGCTGGGGACCTCCCCTTATTCCCTCTGTTCTTATTTCTGGGCATGCTGGCTCAATTTCCGATTTCCAACTGCTAGCACTTGCATCTCTTTCCCTGAGACTATTGTATTGCTGTTGGAGACCTCTCTGCCTAAGTGGTGGGAATTGAGGCTAGCTGGAGGCAGCCCTCAACCAGTAGTTGATGTGGTGGTTGTACAGATCAGGGGTTCACAAACTACAGCCCACAGCCCATTTTTGTGTGGCCCATGAGCTAAGAATGGTTTTTACACATTTAAAAGGTTATTTTAAACAAACAAACAAGGGGCGGGGTCCTGGGATTAAGCCCCATGTCGTCAGGCTCCCTGCTCGGTGGGGAGTCTGCTTCTCCCTTGTGCTCACTTTCTGTCTCAAATAAATAAAATCTTATACGAGTAAAACAAACAAAAACAAAAACAAAAAAACAAAACCCAAAAACATGACAAAGACCATATGTGGCCTTACTATCTGGCCCTTTATGGAAAGAGTCTGCTGACCCCTGGCACAGACTGTCCAAGCCCCCACACCCAGGTGGGAGCTCTGAGGTGGCCGTCCTACACCATTTCTCAGCATTCCCCAGTGAGATGACACAGCTGCCTGTGGGGATAACTTGGGGGATGGTGCTCCTTCCTTCCTAGCTCATCGTTCCACCTTGCTGCCAGTGCTCATTTCATCTCACACACAAGCTACACCTTGTCTTAGGGGAGCCCAAACCAAAATCCCCCCTGCCCCCCAAATGCCAGCCAAATTCCTGCCTATCCTTCAAGGCCACACTGCCTCTCTACTCCTCTGTCCCCAAGCCAGTAGTTACCTCTCCTCTATACTCTATGGCAGCCTGCAATCACCGATCCCAGAAACCTCTACTCATCAGCATGATTAATACAAGAAACGTAGGGAGGGAACATGCCATTTTAATTTCTGCATCCCCAATACTAGCCACATGGAAGACATTCAGGAAATGTTCAGGATGAGTTATCTTCCAGATGGCCCACGCACAGCTGACTTCATGGGTGTACAACCCATATTGCTGCACAGGACCCCATGCTCAGAAGGTCCAAGCGCTTGGGGTTTAATGCTCTGCAACAGCAGTATGGACATTCTCAATAAATTTATCTTTAAACTTGTGTTTTGAAGTGAAGTCCATCACAATGGAGCGTGTGCTGAGGGTACGGAGCATAGGTTCACCTGTGGTCCCTCCTGCCTGGGACCACCAGCTCCTCTGCCCCCTCGAATCCCAGGACCTGGCCTTGCCCTCCCTTATCCAGGTATCCCCTTTGCTGCTGCCCCCTGGCAGGGGCCTGAATGTAAAAACAAGGGGAGGGGGTCGAGGCCAGATGTGCACGCCTTGCTGTGTCCTAGGGCAGGGTGAGGTGACGGCCACCCCCTAGCCCAGACTGGCAGCACTGCGCATCTGATGGGCCTTTGGGTGGGGACCTTTCACCCACTCCCATGCGAGAACATTTAGGACCTTTAACGGTCCTTTCCCCTGCTTCCTGACCAAGCAGCCTTACACTGTCCTATTGCTCTGGTCCCACAACTACGGGGATGCTACTGGCTCTAGTCTCATCCCCTTCTCACTCCCAGCCACCTGGGATTGGGGTTCAGGAGATGCTGAAGACAGACGGAAACAGCAACCACAGAAATGACGTTCAGAGATGTCACCTGAGGCGCCTGTCTGGAGACATCAAGGTGAGACATGTTTTCTCCCTTCCCTTCTCAGAGGAGAACAACAGTACAGGACGAAGGGTGGGGTAGTGAAAGGCGGTATTTCTGAGATCTCCTGCTCTCTCTTGTGTTTGGGGAAATTTCAGGTGGTGAAGGAGTCTTTGATCTCCCACAGGCACTTCAGAGCCTTTCCGGAGCTTGTTTGTGAGGCCAGGAGTAACTTTTGCTGGGGGAGGCCTTGGCTCTGGCATGCTGAACAGGCCAGTGTCCTGGAGCAGCTGCAGGAGCTGGTCCCCTGGGCTCTCAGGTGTAGGCGGCTTCAGGGCAGAGCTCAGAGGTGCTTTAGGACCCGTCCTCAGCTACCCAGCCTGGCTCTCCAGAACACAGTCACAGATAGGCCTTCACTTATTTAGATTTCTTTCTTGTCCATGAAGAGAATAGAAATGTGTCTAGAGTGGCCACAAAGGCACAGAAAAAAGAAGCCTTTAACACAAGCCCCTGTGTGTACACCCCACCAAGAGGCCATGGTGATCTTGGGGAAACTCGTAACGTGGGCAGACCGGGGGAGGCTGACAAGCAGAGGCCACCACAACTGAGATGTGCAGCCTCAGTCCCAAGGTACTGTGTCCCTCCAGAGAAAAAGGAAGAGGAAAGGGGCCAAGCCTGCTCTGGAATACCCACACAGGCTGCACAATGACCGTTCTTCATGAGGTTCAGAATGGCCTCATCGTGATTTAACTTGCTCTCCAAGCTCTCTAGCCATGAGCAGCAGGCTGTAGAATCAACAAGGGACCCAGTGACCCTCATGTTAACCTCTGACCTGCACCCAGGAAGGCCGGTAGGTAGCCTGGCACCCAAGCACTCTTTCTTCATCCCACAGTGCACCTACCACATCCCTGCCTGGAAGCAATAGCACCCTGTGCCTTGCTGGGCTGCTGCTGGGCCACACCTCGGGTGACCTAACCTCTAGGAAATGTGAAGACACCTCTTGCCACAGTGCCTACGTGCCGCAGGTTCCATCAGATTTTCCCAGAGCAAAGAGCATTCACTGCTCCCAGGGTGATCCAGTGCTGATGAACAGGGTCTACAACTCAGGTGGCTGCTAGATCTGAACAGAGTTCTCAAGTGCAGGGATCCTTTGAGGTCAAGCTGCACAACTGCCTCATTCCAGAGACAATAAAAGATAAGCCACTAAATAGAATGTAGATATCTAACAAAACTACTAAAAGCTGTCTAGGACGCACACTTTGTTTTCTGCAGGCAACCCGAGACTCTGAACAGAAGGGGGGACTCTGCTCTGGACAAAGAATCTTCCCAAGGTTAGAAGAGGACAGGCTTGTGCCATGGGGCCACAATATCTGGTCTCTTGGACAAAAAGGCCCAGAATCTGTGGATCCTTTGAAACAACTTTGTCATTTTAGGAGGCTGACAGACTTCATCTAGCCTTGGGAAATTCTTCCTAAGCCAATCAGATTTTAAGAAAAGTTGTTAAAAGGCTCCTTTGAGGGCACCTGGGTGGCTCAGTCGTTAAGCGTCTGCCTTCGGCTCAGGTCGTGATCCCGGGGTCCTGGGATGGAGCCCCATGTCGGGCTCCCTGCTCCGCGGGAAGCCTGCTTCTCCCTCTCCCGCTCCCCCTGCTTGTGTTCCTTCTCTCACTGTGTCTCTCTCTGCCAAATAAATAAATAAAATCTTTAAAAAAATAAAATAAATAAAAGGCTCCTTTAAGATAACATGACAAAGATGCCGGTTTGGGAAAGTAATTACAGGGCACTAAGAACGGGACAGTCCCTAAAGCTGGTTTTCCTCTTCAAAGAAAAACCTCGTGTCTTTGGAAACTGTCGCGCCATTAGAAGGCGGGACCAGAGGAAGCAGCCGGTTCTCGGAGGGGCTCTCCGGGGGACCACCCTCCCTGCCCGGCTGCTAAGTGAGCTGACTGATGGCCACGACCATAAACAGGAAAGGAGGCGAGGAAGATGCCACTCACTCTCCCTGCAGGGTTTGGCTCAGAAGGTCTCCCCCCAGAAGCCTCGCTGACACTGTCTGCCTCTGCACCAAAGCCAGGTCACATGGGCTGACGGCTGCGGCTGTGTGTCTCGGGTCCAGACTGCGCTTTTGAGGAGAGGGATGGTGTGCACGTCACTGGGCCAGCACAGCGCTTGGCGTATATTCTGGCCATCTTTATTGAGTGACATAAAACCCAACTTTGTGCTCTCTCCTCAACTCCTGTTACACATGGCTATGCCTCAAAAAGCCTCCCTGCTCTTGTCTAGGCAGGTCCTGCCTGCAGATCCTGCTCCTGACCCATGGCAGCTGAGACCCTCTCTCTCAGGGAGCAAACTCCTTGCAATGAAAGCTATCTTCAAAAAGTTCCTATCACCTTGGTGAAGTGGAGAAAGTACAGGGCTTCCCACAAGGACCTGCCAGTTGTAACACCACTTCTCAGCTCTCCACGCTAGTTTCATCATCTTGAAAAAAACTAGGACATAACCACCCCCTCTAAGGATGTCAGGCACCAAACAGAACAGCACATGTGAAAGGGAAAGTTCCAAAGGACCTATGAAGCTAGGAGTCATAGAAGATTGGTCTTCCTTGCCTTCCCATCAGCCCAGTCCTACCCCAAACCTCGCCCACCCCTTTCCCAGGACTGATGTTCAGCCAGGAGCACCTGTGGGATATAAGGCAGGCTTGGCTGCGTCTGGGCTGTTCTAGTTGTTAAATATTGCTATCATCACATCTGCCTCTTCCCCCACCTTCCAGCCCATTCTAATTCACCCTGAGTTGAGAAGGCATTCTCCAAACTTGAGACCGTAGCCATCTCCTAAGGTTTTCACACCAGAGGCCCTCACGTCATAAATCCAAGGACTGTCTGTTCTGAAACACTTGTGTAACAGCAAATTACTCATTCAAAGGTAAGGCTCGACTGCACCCAAGCAGCTGCTACATGTCCAGGACGCTGCCTAGTCTCAGCTGGCGACACCCAACATCCAAAGATGAATGGCAAACAGGAAACATCTTTTCCTTTTCCTGTAGCTAGAGTTATCTTCATGGAAGGGGATCACAACTACCCTCCTCAACTCAAACTGACCGTACAGCATGTAAGCTGAATTCAATGTACTTGTCCACCAAGTAGTTCTTATCACCGTCCCACGTGCAGAGGCCACTGAGGACCTAAGGATTTAGTGCAGGGGAAGCTCAGTCACACCACCCTCAACAGAAGGCCATACCAGGGATAATAACCATGAGTGTCCCCATGAACTGCTGCTTCAGAAATCATCAAAAAGAGAAAACACTTTTAGCAGAGCCATGGTAGAGTTGCAGACAGACTTTCAAGAAAGACAGTCTAGTGGTTCTCAGCACATGGTCCCAGGCCTGGGAACTTGTCAGAGACACAAATTCTTGGACCCAGCCCAGACCTGATGAATGAGAAACTCTGGGGCGAGGCCCGGCAATCCGTGTTGTGCATGCCTCCAGGTAATTCTGTTGCTAGCTCAGGTTTGAGAAATACATATGCCAGGCCTAGAAAAGTATGATTTTGAAGGACAGAGATGACTTTTAAAAAGTATGATCTTGAGAAATTTTTAAAAAGCTAATTAATTAAATTAGAGGGAAAAAAACCCAAACACAAGAGCTGGGTTCTACTAATTTATCTCCTACAGGATGTAGCCGTTATCTTTTACAACACAATTTAACAAAATTTAAGCATCAGTACAAATACACTGAGCCAGAGCGAGGAGAGTCAGGGTGACAGAGTGCCACGGGGGCAGACACCAGAAATCCCTAGGCCTAGATTTAAAGCCCAGTGTCCCTGCTTATTAACTGTGTAGACCACACAAGGCTCCAATCCACCATCCTCCTTTGGTTAAATGGAAATATAACTGGACTGCTTCCCAAGGTTATTATGAGGATTGATGAGATTAATTATATGCCTGAAGCAACCAACAGGAAATTCTCAATGAAAGATACTCATCTTTCTTAGTCCTAATTAGAAAATAACTTGGGATCATTAAGAACCCGACTGGGAGCTCAGTCCTGAACCACCCTCCTTCCAGCACAGCACTGAATACATCTAACAAACGTCAGATGTACAAAGAATGTGGAAACCTTTCCAGAGGCAAGGATAACACAGTGGGCTCTTTTCATGGCTGTAAGTGTTTTAGAGCCAAAAAAGGCCATCAGATATCCTCTTACACCAGGCCCGTCCTCCTACATGTCATCATCGGCCGTAGCCTTCTTGAAGCCTGTATATAACAGACAGACAGACAGACGGGAACCGAAGGCAGCTACGGCAGGCACGACAGTCGTTGGGGAGCACAGCAGGCCCTGAGAATCAGCAAGAGGTCAGAAAGACGCTCCTCGTGAACACCAGAAAATGACTGGAGAGCAGAGAACCAAGTCTCTGGGTGAGCCCGCACAAGGGTGTCCAAGGAACTGTTCAAATGGACTTTGTCTTAAAACACTCAAATGCTCCTGCTCTTAACCAGGTATCAAAATGAAACTGTCACTGCTGAAAAGGAATATTAAAAGATCATGCCTTTCAGTTATCTTTTGGTTTCTTAGAAGTGTCTAAACATTATTTTGAAATAGACTACCAGTGACATGAACAAATCTGGTGAATCCCTAAGTTGGGGCCAGCCTGGACTGTTTACAGTCTAGTGGCTAAACACTCCAGGACGTGAACTCTACACCCACCAGCTCCAATGAGCCTCCAGTTACATTGTGTAAAAAGTATACACAGTCCAAGGGCTACAGAGCAATCAGGATTAGGAAACCTACTGTCCCAACACAGTGGCCCACCATATCCAGCGCAACTCAGAAACATACCAGCAGGCTAAGATGCAGAGCCCTGTGAAGAGGATGATAGGGATGGGGTAGGATGCGCAGAGCAGCCCATGGTTGTAGAAGGCCTGAGATATCTTCTCGCGCAGCCTTTCAGTCAGGGTCATCCTCAGCTGAAGTCACCTTGCTGCCATCCCGGAAAGTGACCATGGATCAGCCTGGTGTGCGCTGGACAGCACGGACAATGGACACCATCTGCAGGTACCTGGCAAGAAAGGAGAAAAGTCAACGAGTCCTGGTTCTGCACACTGGGGCTGCTGGGGGAGGTAGCTGTGATGCGTGGCTGGAGACATGTTTCAGGATGCCTACATTCAAGGTCTGGAGACATCAGTCCCAACACACACACACGCGCGCACACACACACCCCCTCCCCTCTGGTCAGCTCTTAGTAACTGTGGGCAGTTTCTCAGTCAGTCTAACCAGAGAGGCCAAAAACTGATGATAAACTCTCAACCCTCTTTCATACAGGCATTTCTAAAAGCCCACTCCCGAGAGAGGGCACTGTTCCCACAGGTGTCACAGGAAAGCACCCCTGGGTAACCGACATCACCTTCAGCTGCTCTCTGACAAAGGGGAGTTCTGGACATCCTCCCCAGCTTTCTCTGGGCACAGGCCAGATTGACAGAAATCCCTGGGGAAAAACTACACAGGGCTGACCCCTCACAAAACACATTCTTGCACAAAGAGTGTTTCACTGGTAAAGAATGTCCAGCGGAGTCAGTCTTTAACACAGAAACAGCAAAAAGTCCAGGCCTCTGACAGAAAACAAATGTCACTGTGGCAGCAGCATTAGGCGAAGCTGCTGCTCCTGGTGAGGCAGTTGCTCCTGCCCCGGCCTGCCCAGCAGCTGGCCCCTTCGTGGCCCAGGGGAAGCACCTCTCTCCACAGGATTGGGCCTGGACAGGCTGTCAGTCAAGGTGCCCCTCCCTGACCCACAGCAGGCCACCTGGTTGGGCCTCTGTCCCTGGACTTTGATTTCCGAGCAAAAAGAAGCAGGAACTGGATGTGGTGGTGCTTATTCAACCCCCAGAGATTCCTGCCCCTGAGACCATAGCTGCCCCGATGCCAGCCCTTTCTGAAGGTGAGGCTCAGCAGCTTCCTTTCCAGTCTGTGAGCCATCCCAAAGCCTTCCAATAAATCCTCTTTCTGCCTGTGTGAAAGTAGAAAACCTTAAGCCAATAAAATCGGAATAGAAAACTCCAGCAGAAGGCCCAGGGATCTAGAATTCCCTTCATTACAAGCTCTCCGCTGTTACCCACATATAAACCCACTTCTGCTCCATGTTGCCGTTTTCTTTGGTCTGTGTTATAGGGAACGTGCCCAGACTTGTGTCCTGGCTTGATCAGGCTCACTAATGGAAACCTAGGCCAAAGAGGTGACTCTTCAGCAGCGTCAAGACCAGAAAGGAGAAGCAAAAGGAGTCACACCACAGCCAATTCACAAGATGAATGGTTAACACCCCTTCCACCTTCCAGGAAACACAAGCTTTAAATGCATATGCAGTTTTCCAGTCCAGCAATCTTCTTAGGAAATAGAACCCTCTGTGGGTCAACTCAACAGGCTCGGGAGAGAGGAGTCTGCAGGTGGCAGCTGCCAGCCCAAGCAGCAGAGATGTTTCCAGTAGCTCAGCCATTCACAAGGCTCACCCAGAGCACGGCAGGTCAGAGAGGTCTCTAGCAGAGCACCCACCGGGGGTGACCCGCACTAGTGCTCACCACCCAGCGGACACACAGGCTCTGGGAAGCAGTGTTTCTGCTCCTGTGCCCTGGCCCTCCATCCTGCCCCCGGGGTGGGGGTGGGAAAACAAACACTGATGAGATGTACACCTGTGGGAAGAAAGACACTATTACAAGGATCCCCGAAGACTGAAGTCCAGAAACCAACTGTATCTCTTCCAACCTCAGTCCTCTGACAAGTCTCACATCTCTTAAGTGTCGCAAAACCAAGCCCTCCAGAAAATTATGATTTTGTAATCCCCA
Source organism: Leptonychotes weddellii (assembly GCF_054177405.1). NCBI lineage: Eukaryota > Metazoa > Chordata > Mammalia > Carnivora > Phocidae > Leptonychotes > Leptonychotes weddellii. Next base: position 13,894,848 of record NC_138369.1, read on the forward strand.
TTTCCTTCTCCGCCTCCTCTGTCCACACATCGGCAACACAGGAGGGGTAGGGGCCCCACCTCTGCAGTCCAGCTTTTACAAGTGGAACTACAGAGAGGAGAAAAAAACTATCTAATTCACTTCCAGTTTGCAGCAAACACAACTCTTTCTGACATGATCTTAGTTAATTTCAGCTCCCACTGATCTTAATATTATCAGTTATACTCATTGTTAATTTTCACAGCATCTGGAAAACAAAGCAAAAAAAAAAAAAATCCAAATTCTAATTACACAGCCAACCTACCTGAACCTACCAAGAGAAGACATTATTCATCCCTACTCCACAGTATACATTTTAATGCAAAGCTACTCCAAAGCAAAATTTACACAACCTGATCCAAAAACCTGTTTTTCCTACATTGCCCCATACTTACAGGTTTCTTCAGATCAAAATCTACCGTTCTGCTTCCTGAATTTAAAGAGACACAACATGTGGAAAGGATGGAGGCCTGGGAGGCCTAAGTGTACGTTACATGAAAACATAAACAATCCTGCTGCCTGCCTTTGTGGGAGACCCCACTATAAGCAAAAACAAAGGAGTTTGTTGTTAGACACCTAAATTATAGAGCTGTCCACATAAAGAAAAAAACTCCTAGAACCAGTCAGAACAGCCCTGAGGAATTCTATAGAGGACAAGCCTGGATCAAGTCAGACACTCTGGCTCAGAAAATAAAGGGCGCTAGGAATGGAATGTGTCAGTCCGTGAGGACAGACTGGGGAGGCAGGCTCATCCCACTTTGTCATCAGCTTGCTTGAGATGCCTACAGTTCTGAACGGGCCCCAGATAGGAAAATACATGTGAAAATTTCAGAAAAATCCACATATATACAACATATTGTTACAATATATAAAAAAAAATGATTATCTTTTTATGCCTATATTCACCACTCAACTTTTAAAATTCTCATCAACCAACTCACACTTATTAAGAATCAACCAAGAGGGGCGCCTGGGTGGCTTAGTCGTTAAGCGTCTGCCTTCAGCGCAGGTCATGATCCTGGGATCCTGGGATCAAGCCCCACATCGGGCTCCCTGCTCAGCGGGAAGCCTGCTTCTGCCTCTCCCACTCCCCCTGTTTGTGTTCCCTCTCTCGCTGCATCTCTCTGTCAAATAAATAAATAAAATCTTTAAAAAAAAAATCAACCAAGAAAAATAAACATGCCAAAGACCCAAGGGAGGTGGAGGTAATAGGAAAAAAGATAAAAAAAAAACTATATAGACTACAGTCTCTGTCCCACAGCTTTTCAGGATCATTTGTTGAAAATACTCACCATCTCCCCCAAGCTTCAGCCACACTAGACCTATCATGCTTGTTTTTACCACAAAGGTTTACTGACTACCCCATTTCTCTGGAATAAATGCCTAGAAGTGGAACTGCTAGGTAGTATGGCATGGTGAAATTTTCTAAGAAACTGTCAAAATATTTTCCAGAGTGCTTGTACCATTTTATATTTCCACCAGCAGCATATGAAATTCTGTTTCTTCTCATCTGCCATCATTTGGTATTTCCACTATTTTTTATTTTGGCTGTGCTAACAGGTGTATACTGATAACTAATTGGGTCTTAAATTACATTTCCCTAATGACTAGTGACACTGAACACGTGCCTCTCTGCCATGTGTCTGTATACACCATAGGATGTTATATACACGAGATCATGTCATTTGCAAACAGAGTTAGTTTAATTTCTTTTTTTCTAATCTGGATGCCTTTTATTTGTTTTCCTTATAAAACTGTCTTGACTAAATAAGGTTGCTAAAGTAATTAAATAATACATAATAAAAACAAATGCGTTAGAATCTCACTCTCAGTACTGTAAGATGAAAAAGTTCTAGAGATCTATTCCACAACAATGTGAAATACTAACACTACTAAACTATATACTTAAAATGGTCAAGATGGTCAATTTTATGTGTTTTATTACAATAATAAATTTTTTTTAAAAAAGAAAAAAAAGGGGCACCTGGGTGGCTCAGTCGTTAAGCGTCTGCCTTCGGCTCAGGTCATGATCCCAGGGTCCTGGGATCGAGCCCCACATTGGGCTTCCTGCCCGGCGGGAGGCCTGCTTCTCCCTCTCCCACTCCCCCTGCTTGTGTTCCCTCTCTCGTGTTCTGTCAAATAAATAAAATCAAATCTTTAAAAAAAAAAAAAGAAAAGAAAAAAAACCTGTGTCTTGGCTAGAACTTTTAGTACAATGTTGAATTGTAGTGGTGAGAATGAATCCTCATCTTACTCCTGAGCTTAGGAAGAGAACATTCAGTCTTTTACCATTAAATGAGATATTATGTCAAAGTTTTTCATAGATGCCTTTACCAGGTTGAGAAAGACCCCTTCTATTCCTAGTTTGAGAGGGTATTTTTTTTATTAACATATAATGTATTATTTGTTTCAGGGGTACAGGTGTGTGATTCATCATTCTTACACAATACACAGTGCTCACCACAACACATACCCTCCCCAATGTCCATCATCCAGCCACCCCATCCCTCCTACCACCCTCCACTCCAGCAACCCTCAGTTTGTTTCCTGAGATTAAGAGAGTTTTTTTTTTTTAAGGGGTGGTTAGAGGGAGAGAGGATCTTATGCAGGTTCTACGCCCTGCGGAGCCCAATGTGGGGCTTGACCTTACAACCCTGAGATCATGACCTGAGCTGAAATCAAGAGTCAGATGCTTAACTGACTGAGCCACCCAGGCGCCCCAAGAGTTTTTTGGTTTTTTTTTTAATCATTAAAGGGTATTATGGTTTTTTGTGTGTCTTTTGAGATAGTCCTGTGATTTTTTATTTATCTTACTAATAAGGTATATTACAAAGGCTGAGTTATTGTATCCATGTTGAACCAACTTTGTATCACTGGGTATCATCCTTCTAAATGTTGGTAGTCTTGGCTAAGGGCTACTATGTCTATATTCATAAGGGATACTCGTCTGCAGTTTTCCTTCTTTATGATGTCTTTGCCTACCTTTGGTATTAGGATAATGCCGGCCTCGTTCCATCTCATTCCAAGATGACTTGGAAGTGCTCCCTCCTAATTTTTTGGAAGAATTCATGATAAATCTTTAAACATTTGACAGAATTCACTAGTGAAGCCATCAGATATTGGGCTTTTATTAATTGGGGGACTCACAAACATTCAGATATTTGTTGTTGCTGTTGTTGTTTTATGTAGGCTCCCACACCTAGTGTGGAGCCCAACATGGGTCTTGAACTCACAACCCTGAGACCAAGACCTCAGCTGAGATCAAGAGTTGGACACTTCACCAACTGAGCCACCCAGGCACCCGTTTTTTTTTTTTTTTTAAGTGGGAAGTTTCAAAATTAACTCAATCTCTTTCCCTGTTTCCTGCTATTCAGATTTTCTATTTTTTCTTAGGGCACTTGGGTGGCTCAGTCGGTTAAGTGTTCAACTCTTGATTTGGGCTCAGGTCATGATCTCAGGGTTGTGAGAGATTGAGCCCTGCATCAGGGTCTGCACTGGGCGTGGAGCCTGCTTGAATTCTCTCCCCCTCTGCCTTCCCCCCCCGCCCACCAACCCCCTTCTCTCTCTCACTCTCTTAAAAAAATTTTTTTTTCTATTTTTTAAGATTTTATTTATTTTAGAGAGAGAACATGGGGGGGGAGGCACCCCTCTATTCCTTCTTTAGTTAAGTTTTCTTTGTATGTTTCAGGATCTGTCCATCTCATCTAGGCTAACTAACTTATTGGCATTGTATTTACTGTTCATAGTATTTCCTTACAATCATTTTTATTTCTGGAAGGTTGGTGGTAATGTCCCCACTTTCATTAATAATTCTAGTAATTCGAATCTTATTTTCTTGGTCATTGTGGCTGAAGTTTCGCCAATTTTGTTGATCTTTTAAAAGAATCAATTTTTGGTTTTACTTACTCTGGTTTTCCTATTCTCTATTCATTTGTTTCTACTCTAGTCTTTATTCTTTTCTTCCTTCTGTTTGCCTCAGGTTTATGGTATTCTTCCTGTTCTAGTTTCTTAAAGTAGTTAATAGTTGAGCTTACTGACCTGATATCTTTTTTTTTTTTACATTTTTTCCTTTTTTTTAATTTTATTATGTTAGTCACCATACATTATAGGCATTTACAGCTGTAAGTTTCCCACCAAACACGACTTCAGCTGCATCCCATAAGCTTCCATATGTTGTGATTTTTGTTTTCATTCATCTCAAAGTATTTTCTCATTTCTCTTGTGCTTTCTTCTTTGATCCACTGGGTATTTAGGAATTATTGTTGAGATTTCCTTATATTCTTTCAATATGAGTCTTTGATATGTTTCGATATGAGCCTTTGTCTGTAGCTTGTCTTTTTTTTATTCTTTCCACAAACTCTTTGATAGAATCAAAGTTTCTAATTTCGATGAAATCTAATTTACCCATTTTTTTCCTTTTATGGATCATGCTTTACTTGTCATATATAAGAATTTTTTTTTTTTTTTAAAGATTTTATTTATTTGAGACAGAGAGCACATGAGAGGGGGGAGGGTCAGAGGCAGAAGCAGGCTCCCTGCCGAGCAGGGAGCCCGATGCAGGACTCGATCCAGGGACTCCAGGATCATGACCTGAGCCGAAGGCAGTCGCTTAACCAACTGAGCCACCCAGGCGCCCCACATATAAGAATTCTTTACCAATCTGTACTTCTGAAATTTTTCTGATTTTTTTCCTTTTTTTTTATAGTTTTACAACTAAATCTATGATCCATTTGAATTACTTTTTGTAGAAGATGTGAAGCTTAGGCCTGGGTTGTTCTCCGCACCCCCCCCTCCGCCACAGATATCGAATTTTTCCAGCACCAACTGTTGAAAAGACCACCTTTCCTCCACTGAATTGCTTTGGCACATCTTAGGCTGTTTGAGCTTCTATAACAAAAATACCATGCACTGGGTGGCTTAAACAACATACACTTATTTCTCACAGTTCTAGAGGCTGGGAAACCCCAAATCAAGGCCATAGTAGATTACATTTCTGGAGTGGGCCCACTTCCTGGTTCACAGATGGCCACCTTCTGTGTCCTCACATGGCAGAAAGGAGAGTCAGAGCTCTCTGGGGTCCCTTTTATGAGGGCACTGATCCCATTTGTGAGTGCTCCACCCCCACGACCTAATCAGTCCCAAAGTCCCCCACTTCCTAGTAGCATCACACTGGGGTTAGGATTTTAACATGTGAATTTGGGGGACTCACAAACATTCAGTCAAAAAGCAGTGGCTGTACTTATGTGGATCTATTTCTGGGTTTCCTGTTCGGTTCCAGTGATCTATCTATCACTCTACCAATACCACACAGTCTTGACTACTGTAGCTATAAAATAAATCTTGAAATGAGTACTGTGATTCTTCCCATTCAAAACTATTTTACCTAGAGTCTTTTTCATGGATTCCTTGGGAAGTTCTAAGTAGATTATTATGTCATCTGCAAAACAGGGACACATTTATTTCTTCCTTTCCATAATTTCTTCAGTTTTCTGTACCACTCTATCGCCTCTCCTTTTGGGATTTCCATAACATGAAAGCTAAGCCCTCTGTTACTGTCCCAGAACTCCCTGCAGCTCTGTGTACTTTTCCTAAGTTTAATTCCTGCTGGGTTGGACTGGATCATTCTCATTGCTCTTTGAGTTAACTGACTCTTCTGTTACCCCCACTCTGTTACTGAGGTCATTTCATGAATTTTTAAATTTAGTTTTACTTATAAATTTTCCAATTTTATTTATTTTTTTTTTTTTTAAAGATTTTATTTATTTATTTTAGAGACAGAGCACAAGAGCAGGGAGGGTCAGAGGGAGAAGCAGACTCCCTGCTGAGCAGGGAGCCCGATGCGGGACTCGATCCTGGGACTCCAGGATCATGACCTGAGCCGAAGGCAGTTGTTCAACCAAATGAGCCACCCAGGCGCCCCAAATTTTCCAATTTTAAATTTAAATATCTAATATTCCATTTCTTTTTTTAAAAAGATTTTATTTATTTGACAGAGAGAGATAGCAAGAGCAAGGAACACAAGTAGGAGGAGTGGGAGAGGGAGAAGCAGGCTTCCCGCCGAGCAGGGAGCCTGATGTGGGGCTTGATCCCAGAACCCTGGGATCATGACCTGAGCCGAAGGTGGATGTTTAACAACTGAGCCACCCAGGCGCCCCCCCCCCCCTTTCTAAAGACTTATTTATCTGAGAGAGTGAGAGAGCACAAGAGGAGAGAGGGTCAGAGGGAGAAGCAGACTCCCTACTGAGCAGGGAGCCTGATGTGGGGCACGATCCCAGGACGCCAGGATCACGACCTGAGCCGAAGGCAGACGCTTAACAGACTGAGCCACCCAGGAGCCCCTTCCATTTGTTTCAAGAGTGTTCACCCTCACTTCTTAAAAGGAGGTTTTAATTATATTTTAATTCTACTTTCTGCCTTAAAGTCTTTGCTAATCCCAACATCTATACCATCTCATGGTTCCCATCTGTTGACCGTCCTTTCTCCTTAGGAGACAGTAAGATTTTCCTGATTCTTCATATGTGGAGCAATTTTGAATTTCTAGATATTATGCTATGTTAATCTGGATCTTGTTTAGGTGCAATGGAAAATGTTGGATTTTTGTTCATTTTAACAGTAATTAACTTGATTAGGTCCCAGACATACCATGCAGTGGCCAGCACAGGACTTGGGCAGTAGTCTACTCCACGGTTGAGTCTTCAAGGCTCTCGGTATGCTGTTTAGAGTCAGATGCATACATGCTCTTTCAAAGGAGAGCCCAGGAATTCATGCACAATACTATGGGTTCCCTTTGTGAATTTCCTTCCTCTCTGCAATCTTCCTGACACTTTCCAGCTCCCAGAGGCCCCTTTCCCAGTCTTCTGGCTAGAAAGGTAAAGCTTTAGTTTATCTGCTGAGCACCTACCACAACTGTGATTGCCTCTAGGGTCAAGTGGTGAGAAGAGACAGAAAACAAAATCAGTGAATCTCTCTCCATGCTCTTGGAACCATAATCCCTCTAAATTAAAGGATTCCTCTCCCATCTGGCTGGCTCCCAATGACTGAGCCACCCAGGCGCCCCAACATAGAAGTTTGAACCCATTCTTTACTCTTCCCCATGTTTTAGGTATATGATGTCATATTTTACATCCTTTTATTTTATGTTTCTTGGCTGATTTTTTTACAGAAATATTTCTTTTTATTGCTTTTGTGTTCCTACCTTCATGCTACTGGTTTTGGCCTTTCCTTTCCACTCAGAGTTCCCTTTAATGTTTCTTGCAGGGCTGGTGTAGTGGTCACGAACTCCTTTAGTTTTTGTTTGTCTCCTTCAATTCTGAATGAATGCCTTCCTGGACAGAGTATTCTTGGCTGCAGGTTTTTCCCATTCAGCACTTTGAATATATCATGCCCCTCCTTTCTGGCTGGAAAGGTTTCTGCTGAAAAATCCACTGTTGGCCTTATGGGGTTTTTTTTGTATGTAACTTTTTTTTTTTTTAAAGATTTTATTTATTTATTTATTGGAGAGCGAGCAAGAGAGAAACAGCATGAGAGAGGAGAGGGTCAGAGGGAGAAGCAGGCTCCCTGCTGAGCCGGGAGCCCAATGTGGGACTCAATCCCAGGACCCTGGGATCATGACCTGAGCTGAAGGCAGTTGCTTAACCAACTGAGCCATCCAGGCACCCTGTATGTAACTATTTTCTTATGTCTTGCTGTTTTTAATATTTTTTCTTTACTACTATATTTTGCCATTTTAATTACAATATGTTTTGGTGTGGATCTGCTTTTGTTGATTCTGTTGGGGGTTCTCTGTGCCTCCTGGATCTGGATGTCTGTTTTCTTCCCCAGATTAGGGATGTTTTCAGCTATTATTTCTTCATTTAAATTCTCTGCCCACCTTTCTTTCTCTCCTTTTTCTGGGACTCCTATAATACGAATGTTATTATGTTTGATGGAGTCACTGAGTTCCCTAAGTCTGTTCTTGTTTTGCATAATTCTTTTTTCTCTATTTTGTTAAACTTGATTACTTCCCATTACTCTGTCTTCTAGGTCATTAATTCATTTCTCTGCTTCTTCCAGCTTGCTGTTCATTACATCAGGTGTGTTTCTCATTTCATTTATTGAGCCCTTTATCTCTGCTATGTTATTCCTTAGCTCTGTGTTAATGGTCGCACTGATGTCCTCTGCTCTTAAGTCCAGTGAGTATCCTTATGATCATTGCTTTAAGTTTTTTGTGTGTATGTTTGTTTTTTTTTTTAAGTAAGTTCTATGCCCAATGTGGGGCTTGAACTCATGACCCTGAGATCAAGAGTGGTGTGCTCTACCAACTGAGCCAGTCAGGTGCCCCATGATCATTGCTTTAAATTCTTCATCAAGCATGTTACTTATATCTGTTTCACTCAAGTCTCTGACCATGGTTTTATCCTGTTCTTTCATCTGGAACAAATTCCTCTGCCTTCTTATTTTGTCTAAATTTCTGTGCCTGTTTCTCAGTGTTAGGAAAGTCAGCTACATCTCCTGTTCTTGAGTGTAATGGCTTTATGAAGAAGAGGTCATGTGGTGCCCTGCAGTGTGGTGTCCCGTTTCTAGGACCTGGTACTTCTGGGACTGTCTCCAGTGTGTGCTATGTGTGCTCTGTTGTTGTATCCTGGCCACTTTATCCTTCAGGCTAGTTTTCTGCAGAGGCTTTCTTTGCCTATCATGGGCAGGGTTTGGTGCCTGGCCTGAATGTGGCACTTTTTAACTTGGTGTGTTCTGGCCTGCTTGTGAAATGAGACCTGTTGCTGCTGCCACTGGAATTGAGGCCTCACAAAACTCGGTTAGGAGACACGGTGTGGTAGGGGTTTGGGCCAGTCTTCTAGGGAAGGGCGCCTCCCTCCCCCTGTGCTGGAACTGAGGCAAGCATGACTGGGAAGGGCCGTTCCACCTGAGTGCCGGGAGGTGGGTGGTGGGAGGAAGCTTGGTGTAAGCAAATTAGGTAGGGAGTGTGGTCACTGCACTGGTTCCTGGTGGTGGCTCTGTGTTTATGCTGAGGGGAGGAGGAGGGAAATGGTGCTGTCCAGTTCCTGTGTTCCTGGCGGGAGAGAGGGTGTCTCTGTGAATGCTGCCTCTCTAGGACATGCTCCCAGATGAGCAGCTAACCTCCCCACTGTGTGCCCCAGGCACTCTTCAGATCACTGTTTCTAGGCTGTATGTCTGCAGGCTATTTGCCTTGTCTCTTCTCCAAGAGCAGCCCAGTGTCCTCTCAGCCCTTCCAGAGCCAAGCATGCTGACCTTTAAAACTCCAGGCTTTAAGCCCCAGTGGTTGCAAGAACTCACGAGATTCAGGCCGTCTTGCTTTCCAAGGCAGTTGCTACGGGGATTTGTTTTCCCTGTGCACTCCAGCGTGTACTAGTCTGTCTCTTGCCCTTCTTGCCTGTGGCTCCCTCCCCACTGCAGTAGCCACTTATCCATTTCTCTACCCAACTGCATCTCTGCACTTCCTACCTTTGATGTGGTCTCTTCTCTACCTTTAGTTTTGGAGTTTTTTCTGTCAGTTTTCAGATCAATTTCTGGGGTACTGAGGATAATTTGATAGTTATCTAGTTGTATTTGTGAGACAAGGAAGCCCATCTTCCTCAGTCAATCTCTTATAGCATTTTGAATACATCATCCCACTCTCTCTTAGCCTGTAGCGTTTCTGCTGAGAAATCCACTGATAGCTTTATGGGGGTTTCCTTGTATGTGAAGAATTTTTGTTCTCTTGTTGCTTTAAAATTTTTTTCTGATTTTAGATGGCTTTATTATAGTCTGTCTTGGAGAAGATCTTTTTGGGGACCAATGAGCTTTATGAATGTGGATGTCTAAATCTCTCCCCAGACCTGGGAAGGCCTCAGCCATTGTTTCTTTAAATAAGCTTTCTGTCCCTTTCTTCTCTTTTTCTTCTGGGATGCCAGCAATGCTTAGATAGTTTCTCTTGATGGTATCTCATAATTCACACGGGCTTTCTTCACTTTTGTTATTTTTGTTGTTGTTCTCCTCTGGATAATTTCAAGTGACCTATGACTTCACAGATTCTTCTGCTTTGATCACATCTGTTGTTGGTGCTCTCTACTGCATTTGTCATTTCACTCATTGCATTCTTCACCTCTAGGATTTCTGTTTGGATGTTTTTTATAATTTCTATCTCTCTGTTAAACTTCTTGTTTTGTTTGTGTATTGTTTACTGATTTCATTGAATTGTTTTTCTGTTTCCCTATAGCTCACTAAGCTGAATTCTTTATTAGGTAGATTGCAGATCTCTATTTCTTTGGGGTCAGTTACTGGAAAATTACTGTGTTCCTTTGGTGATGTCTTGTTTCCTTGATTTCATGTTCCTGGATATCTTGTGTTGCTGTCTTTGCATTTGAAGAAGCAGTCACCTTCTCCAGCCTTGACTGATTGGCCTTGGGAGAGAAATATCTTCTGTCAGCCTGCTGGGGATCCTGAGGCTTTCCCAGTGAATGACAACTGTATTATCAGATATTCCAAATGCTTTTATCTTTTTTTTTTTTTTTAAGTAGGTTCCACGCCCAGCATGGAGCCAGTTGCAGGGCTTGACCTCAACGTCCCTGAGATCAAGACCTGAGCTGAGATCAAGAGTCAGATGCTTAATTTAAGAAACAAAACAGATGAACATAGGGGAAGGGAAGGAAAAATAAAAAAAGTTAAAAACAGAGGGGGAGGCAAACCATGAGAGACTCTTAACTCTAGGAAACAAACTGAGGGTTGCTGGAGGGAAGGTGGGTGGGGGGATGGGGTAACTGGGTGGTGGGCATTAAGGAGGTCACTTGATGTAATGAGCACTGGGTGTTAGAGGCAACTGATGAATCACTGAATTCTACTCCTTTTTTTTTTTTTTTTTAAGATTTTATTTATTTATTTGACAGAGAGACACA
>NC_138369.1:13906254-13955895 GCF_054177405.1 Leptonychotes weddellii
GCTCTCTGTCTCTCATTCTCGCTCTCGCAAATAAATAAATAAAATCTTAAAAAAAAAAATAGAACTGCCTGATGATCTAGCAATTACACTATTTTGTTTTTAAAGATTTCATTTATTTATTTGAGAGAGAGAGAATGAGAGAGAGAGAGAGAGCACATGAGAGGGGGGAGGGTCAGAGGGAGAAGCAGACTCCCTGCCGAGCAGGGAGCCCGATGCGGGACTCCAGGATCATGACCTGAGCCGAAGGCAGTCGCTTAACCAACTGAGCCCCCCAGGCACCCCTAGCAATTACACTATTAAGTATTTACCCAAAAAATACAAAAACACTAATTCAAAGGGATATATGCAACCCCATTTTTATAGCAGCATTATTTACAATAGCCAAGATATGGAAGCAGCCCGAGTGTCTTTCGATAGATGAATGGATAAAGAAGATGTGGTATATACATGCAATGGAAATGTCTAAATGTCTAAACTAATTAAACATAAAACTAGTCTAAAACATATAAAAAAGAGTGAAATCTTGCCATTTGCAATAACATGGATGGAACTAGAAAGCATAATGCTGAGTGAAGGAAGTGTCTAAATGTCTAAACCAATTAAACATAAAACTAGTCTAAAACATATTAAAAAGAGTGAAATCTTGCCATTTGCAATAACATGGATGGAGCTAGAAAGCATAATGCTGAGTGAAGGAAGTGTCTAAACGTCTAAACCAATTAAACATAAAACTAGTCTAAAACATATTAAAAAGAGTGAAATGCTGCCATTTGCAATAACATGGATGGAGCAGAAAGGATAATGCTGAGTGAAATAAGTCAGTCAAAGAAAGACAAATACCATATGATTTCACTCATATGTGGAATTTAAGAAACAAAACAAAGGAGCAAAGGGGGAAAAAAAAAAGAGAGAGACAAACCAAGAAACAGACTCTTAACTATAGAGAACAAACTGATGGTTACCAGAGGGGAGGGGATTGGGGGTATGGGTGAAATAGGTGATGGGGATTAAGGGGTGCACTTGTCATGATGAGCACCAGGTGACTCAAATAAAAACTTAAAACAAAAAGCAAAAAACCCCACAAAGTGTTGCCAAGTAAAAACTGCCAACCAAGAATACTTTTTACCCAGCCAAGTTGTCCTTCAGAAATGAAGGAGAGATAAAGACTTTCATGGATAAACAAAAGCTCAGAGTTCATCACCACTACACCTGCTTTACAACAAATGCTGAAAGGAGTTCTTCAACCTGACATGGAAGGACAATAATTAGTAACATGAAAATATTCACTGGGTAAAGGCAAGTACAGTCAAATTCAGAATACTCTAATACTGTAATATGGTGGTGTGTTAATCACTTAACTCTAGTATAAAGGTTAAGAGACAAAAATTACTAAAAATAACTACAGCTACAATAATTTGTTAATAGCTACAAAGAAGACATAAAAATGGTCAACAGGTACATGAAAAGGTACTCAACACCCTAATCATCAGGGAAATGCAGATCAAAACTACCTCACACCTGTTAGGATGGCTTTTATTTAAAAAGACAACATGGGGGTGCCTGGGTGGCTCAGCTGGTTAAGCATCCTCAATTCCTGATTCAGCTCAGGTCATGATCTCAGGGTTGTGAGATCAAGCCATGCATCAGGCTCACGTGCTGGACGTGGAGCCTGCTTAAGATTTTCTCTCTGCCCTCCCCCCAAATAAATAACTAAATAAATAAGCAGACAACAGATGGGGCACCTGGGTGGCTCAGTCAATTAAGCATCTGACTGAAAGGATTGTGAGTTGAGGCCCCACGATGGGCTCCATGCTGGGCGTGAAGCCTACTTAAAAAAATAAAATAGGGGTGCCTGGGTGGCTCAGTCGTTAAGTGTCTGCCTTCGGCTCAGGTCATGATTCCAGGGTCCTGGGATCGAGCCCCACACTGGGCTCCCTGCTCAGCGGGAAGCCTGCTTCTCCCTCTCCCATTCCCCCTGCTTGTGTTCCTTCTCTTGATTGTATCTCTCTGTCAAATAAATAAATAAAATCTTTAAAAGATAAAGTAAGGTAAAATATAAAGACAACAGATAACGTGTTGGGAAAGACGTGGAGAAAAGGGAATCCTTGTACACTGTTGGTGGAAATATAAATTGGTACAGTCATTATGGAAAACAATATGAAAGTTCCTCAAAAAATTAAAAACCAAACTAACTTATAATCTAGCAATCCTACTTCTGGGCATATACCCAAAGGGAACAAAATCATTATCCTGAATAGCTATCTGCATCCCCATGTTCAGGGCAACATTATTCACAATAGCCAAGTTATGGAAACACCCTAATTGTGTGTGAACAGATATATGGATAAAGATGATGTCGTGATTATTTACAATGAATACTATTCAGCCATAAGAAGGAAATTCTGCCATTTACATTATATACACTTTAGATAGATAGATACGGACTTCAACTATTTATATCCTTCTCAACCCCAAAGCCAAAATCAAGCCCATCAGGAACACATTAGAATAATTCCCATCAGAGTCAAAGGCCAAACAAGCCTATGCACTTCACTACCACCATTTACTATGCTGTGGAGGTACCAGTGATCACAGTTAGGTGATAGAAAGAATACAAAGGCGTGCAACTGGAAAAGAAAAAGTAAAATGATCATTATTTGCAGATGATATTCTTATATACCTAGAGAATCAACTGAAAACCTTTACTGTTTTATAATCAGGTAAGGTAGTGAAAATTAATATATAGAAATCCGTGCCTTCACATACATCATCAACAAGAAGGTAGAAGACAAAATGCTTCAACAACACTAAAAACAAAGAAAAAAGATCTGAGAATAAACTTAAGAAATGCCAAGAAACCGCTCAAACTCTGAGGGACATGAAAGAAGACTCAAGCAAAGAGTAAGGCATACAATCTTAGTGGGGAAGACTCATCACCTAAATATCACTCTTCCTACATTAACCTAAAAATGTAACACAGAGCCAATAAAAACAAAAATGATTTTTTCTGAAACAGGCAGATTTATCTTAAGGTTCATACAGAAAAACAAACATAGCCAGAAGTCCTGAAAATTAAAGGTAATGAATGATAATTAACTTCACCAAATATCAAAACATGCTCTAAAGCCGGAGTAATTAAAACAATATGTACTCAAACATAAATACACAGATTAATGTATAGAACAGAGTCCAGAAATAGACCCAAATGTATATGGCATGTGGCAAAGTATATCACATATAGTAAAGGACATTTGAACAACTGGGAGGAAAGATGAATTGCTTATTACAAGGTGTTACAACACATGGGTGGCCATTTGGGAAAAAATTAAGTTGGGCTCACACTTCTCACCAAAATAAATTCCAAATGGATAAAAGATATAAAGGTAAATAATGAAATTTAAAAAGTACTTTAAGAAACCATAGGGTAATTTTGCATACTCTTCTAATAGGGAAGATCTTTCTAGGTACGACAGAGAACCTAGAAGCCTTAAAAGTTCAATGAATGACCCAATAAGGAACCAATTTTTTAAAAAGATTTTATTTATTTATTTGACAGAGAGAGACACAGTGAGAGGGAACACAAGAAGGCGGAGTGGGAAAGGGAGAAGCAGGCTCCCCGCTGAGCAAGGAGCCCGATGCGGGGCTTGATCCCAGGACCCTGGGATCATGACCTGAGCCAAAGGCAAATGCTTAACGACTGAGCCACCCAGGTGCCCCAGAACCAATTTTTTTTTTTTCATGACAAAACCATCCTAAATAAAAAGAGAAATAACAATCTGGAAAAATACAACTGCAATTTATATCACCAAAAAGTGCTAAGTTCCTTCATATATAAACCATTTTTACAAAATCAACGTTAAAAACACCAAAGCCCTAAAGAAAAATAGGCAAAGAAAATGGAAATGGTCCTTCAACCTTATAGCAACAGGAGTGCTACAAATTCAAACAACCCCTGATATGAGTGTTCACTCTATTACTCTCTTTACTTTTCTATAGGGTAAACTAAGTTTTGGAAGAAAAAATATACACAAAGAAATAATTTTTTCCCCTATCAAACTGGCAAAGATCAAACCGTGTGCTATCACAGTGCCGGTGAGGGTGTGGATAAACAGGCACAGCCACACACAGCTAAGGAGCACAGGTGGACAAAACCTCTACAGAGGTCTTTCTGGTAAGAGCTAACAATTTTAGAAAAGCACATACTCACCAACCCAGCAGTCCAGTGTTTCTGCACTAGCAAAATTTACAACACCTTATATGTCCATCAACGGAGCTCTGGCTACATCCTGACAATGGAATATTATCCAGTTGTGAAAGACAATGAAAAAGCTCTTATGTATTGATAATGAACTATCACAAACAGAAAAAAGCAAGGGATATAGTGCGCTACTTTCATGTAAAAGAAAAGAGCTCTCTGTGTGTTTGTCTGTATTATGCAAAGAGCATCCCTGAACAGATACTGGAGAACTGGTAACACTGGCTGCCTCTGGGGAGAGGATGTGGTGGCCAGGGGCAAGATGGAAGGGAAACTTTCCCATGTATATTCTGTTGTTCCTTTTGAATTTTATGCCACATGAATCTATTATTGCAGTGAAAAGCTAAAATTAAAAATAGTGAATGCTTCCCTGTAAAAGCAGCAGCCTTCTTCTCTGAGCTTCTGTAACTGTGTATTTCCATCATGCCTGTGTTCATTCTGAATCTTTCAGCCTCCTCTGTGACTGTGGTTTCTTTGGGAAAAAGGTCACTGCTGAATCACCTCTGTGTTCCCTAGAGCACGCAGCACCTCATTTGGTGCCGAGCGGAAAGTCACTGCAGGTCTGTTCACTATGCTAAACTAGTCCACTGGTGTAAACAGTTCATCCTTGGAGGAAAGATTTTCCAAAAGTTGCTTTGTAAAGTGGACCAATGATTAGGACAGGAAATTCTGCTTCTGTAAGCATCAAAATTAGCCAAATAAGCCAGAAGAATGCCCAGCAGAACAAATTAAGAATACTAATAAGAGAAAGAAGTTTCAGTTCATGAATGAAAGCTGATTTCAGAGAACCTGAAGCCTGAAAATACATATATTCAAGACGATGATTACTGCCACATTTAGAATAATCATTGGGGGTGCCTGGGTGGTTCATTCGGTTAAGCATCTGCCTTCGGCTCGGGTCATGACCTGGGAGTCCTGGGATTGAGCCCCCTTCCTCCCCCTACCTGCTGCTCCCCCTGCTGGCTCCCCCTGCTCATGGCTCTTACGCTGTGCGTGCATGCTCTCTCAATTAAATAAATAAAACCTTAAACAAAATAATCATTGGGATGGCACAGCAACACCCAGATTGAAGGGAAGACAAAATTATATTAACTGGTTGTGATGGTCATCACAAATAACCAAGTACATAATGCTGACCCTCTTCACAATTGGACATCAACAAATATATTAAAGATTTTCTTCCACAATGCCAGCTACCTATATTCTTATGCCCTCTTGAACTGGGCAGGAATGACTAACAAAGAGACTGAACTGACTCCTGCTAAGAATATGGGAAAAGAATTTGTTCTAAAGCTAGAAACAGGGGCATGTGGGTGGCTCAGTCAGTTAAGTGTCCAACTCTTGATTTCAGCTCAGGTCATGTTCTCAGGGTTGGGAGAGGCCCATGGCAGGCTCCATGCCCCATGCTCAGCAGGCAGTGTGCTTGAGATTCTCTCTCTCCCTCCCTCCGTCCCACCCCCACTTGCCCACTTTCTCTCTAAAATAAATAAATAAATCTTAAAAAAAAAAAAAAAGGCTAGAAACAACCCAAGAGCCCAATGGGGCAGCCCTGTCATTTCACAAGAGCTGTGAAATGGCCCAGGCAGAGTGTGGCCTCAGTCTCAGTCCCAGCAGGTGCTAACAGAAGCCTGGCTAGGGCCAGCCACCAGCTCCCAGCTACACAGGGGCGGCCTCATCCACATCCACACAGCACGGAGGCCCCTCGCCTGGCTTCCTGACAGATGTGTGGCCTCCTGGAGAGCACTATGGTTCTTGACAGCTTACCCCAAAGTGGGGGTGTGATGAGTCTCTTTTTTATTACTGTCTCCAGAGCTTTTAATACAAATGCTGCATGGAAAATGGTTCCATTCCCAACACAGATGTGCAAAAGCACTGTTTGTGAGGGGAAGAACTGCAAACAAGAGAGAAAAGATTAGATTCACCTGGAGCCCTTCTCCTTGGCACAATCTTTTCAACAAATGGTGCTGGGAAAACTGGAGAGCCACTATGCAAAACAGTTAAGTTGAACCCTTACATCACATACAAAAATTCAAAATGCATCAAAGACCTAAACAAAGAGCTAAAACTAAAAACCTCTTTTTTTTAATTTTATTTTACTTATTTGAGAGAGAGAGAGAACGAGAGAGAAAGCATGAGCAGGGAGAGGAGAGGGAGAAGCAGGCTTCCCACTGAGCAGCGAGCCCACACAAGGCTTGATCCCAGGACCCCACTGAGCTGAAGACAGATGCTTAACTGACCAAGCCACCCAGGCATCCCAAAAACTATAAATCTCTTAAAAGAAAGTAGGGTAAAAGCTTCATGACACTGGATTTAAAAAGGACTTCTTGGATATGACACCAAAAACACAGGCAAAAAAACACACAAAAAAAACAGACAAACGGGACCTCAAAAAATTAATAATTTTTGTGCAACAAAGGAAACTTTCAACAGAGTGAAAAAACAACCCACAGAATGGAAAAAAGTATTTGCAAATCATATCTAATACAGAATTAATATCCAGAATAAAGAACTTTTATAACCTGGCAACAAAAAAACAAACAACCCTATTCAAAATGGGCAAAGGACTTGAACAGACATTTCTCTACAGAAGATATAAGATGGCCAAGAGGCACATAAAAAAATGCCCAACATCACTAATCATTAGGGAAGTGCAAATTAAAGCCCTAATGAGATACCACTTCACAACTACTAGGATGGCTTGTATTAAAAAATAAAAACAAACAAAAAAATGGGAAATGAGTGTTGGTAAGGATGTGGAGCAACTGGGAACTCTTGTGCATTACTGATAGACTATAAAATGGGGCAGCTGCTGTGGGAAATAGTTTGGCAGTTCCTCAAAAAGTGAAACACAGAATTACCGAATGATCCAGCAATTCCTCCCCTGGGTATATATCCAAAGAACTGAAAGTAGGGATTTGAACTGATACCTGTACACTCATGTTTATAACAGCATTATTCACAACAGGCCAAAGGTAGAAATAATCCAAATGTTCACTGACAGATGAAGGGATAAGTAAAATGTGGATATACATACAATAGAATATTATTTGACCTGAAAAAGAAATGAGATTCTGATACATGCTACAACATGGAGGAACACTGAAAACACTGTGTTAAGTGAAATAAGCCACGTACAAAAGGACAAGCACAATATGATTCCACTTATACGAGGGACCTAGAATGGGCAAATTCAGAGACAGAAAGTAGAAGAGTGGTTGCCAGGGGTTGGGGGGAGGGGAGAATGAGAAGCTGTTTAATGAGTACAGAGTTTCTGTTTGGAATGATGAAAACCTTCTGGAAATGGACAGTGGTGATGGTTGTATAACACTGTGAATCTATCTGATGCCACTAAATGGTACACTTAAAAATGGTTAAAATGGTGCTCACTTCGGCAGCACACATACTAAAACTGAAACGACAGAGAGAAGATTGGCATGACCCCTGCGCAAGGATGACACACAAATTTGTGAAGCATTCCATATATTTTTTAAAAAATGGTTAAAATGGTAAATTTTGTTATGTATATTTTAGCACAGAAAAATTCATCAAATAATTTAGAAAGAAAAAAAAGAAAAATATAAAAAGGGGAAGAGAAGAGGATATAGGTGAAGCAAGTGTGCCCTGAGTTAATGAGTAAATGACAGATATAACTGAGTGATAGACACACAATGGCTCACTGCTCTCTGCTTTTGTATATATTTGAATTTTACCACAATGAACATTAATAAACAAGGAAGTCCTTCAGAATGTGCCAAAAGAGAAAAAATAATTTATCCCCTTACAAAATTTAGCAAGACTGAATACACAAGGTTCAAAGACCTGGGGTGCCTGGTTGGCTCAGATGGAAGAGCATATGATTCTTTTTTTTTTTTTAAAGATTTTATTTATTTATTTGAGAGAGAGAGTGAGAGAGAGAAAGAGCACAAGAGGAGGGAGCGGGAGAGGGAGAAGCAGTCTCCCTGCCGAGCAGGGAGCCCGATGCGGGACTCGATCCCGGGACTCCAGGATCATGACCTGAGCCGAAGGCAGTCGCTTAACCAACTGAGCCACCCAGGCGCCCGGAAGAGCATATGATTCTTGATCTGAGGGTTGTGAGTTTGAGCCCCACTTTGGGTGTAGAAATTATTAAAAAAAAAAAAAGTTCAAAGACCTAAACTTAAGACGGAAAGCTATAAAATTCTTGTAAGAAAACACAGGGCAGGGGATGCCTGGCTGGCTCAGCAGGTACAGCATGCGAATCTTGATCACAGGGTCATGAGTTCAAGCCCTGCACTGAGTGCAGAGATTACTTAAAAAAAAAAAAAAATAGGGCAAAAGCTTCAATGACATTGGACATAGCAATGATTTCTTGGATATGACACCAAGAACACAGGCAACAAAAGAGGAAAAAAACAAACTGGACTTCATAAAAATTTTTAAATTGTGTGCATCAAAAGACACTATCAACAGAATAAAAAGGCAGCACACAGAAAATATTTACAAATCAAGTATCTGATAAAGGGATTACTATCCAGAATACATAGAGAACTCCTAAGACTCAACAGCAACAAAAAACAATCTGATGTAAACCTGGTCAAAGGACCTGAATAAACATTTCTCCAAAGATACACCAATGGCTAACAAGCACATGAAAAGATGCTCAACATCACTACTACCCATTAGGGAAATGCAAATCAAAACTACAATGAGATACCATCTCACATCCACTAGGATGGCTACCATCAAAAAACAAAAACAAAACAAAACAAAACAAAATAACAAGTGTTGGCAAGGATGTAGAGAAATTGGAACCCTTGTGCATTGCTGGTGAGACTGTGAAACACCGTGGAAAACAGTATGGTGGTGCCTTAAAAAATTAATCATAGAATTACCATATAATCAATTCCACTTACGTATATACCCAAAACAGGAACTTGAACAATTATTTGTACACCCATGTCCACAGCAGCATTATTCACACTAGCCAAAAGGTAGAAACAACACAAATGACCATCATGGATAAATGGATAAACAAAATGTGATATACAAATTCCACGGACTATTACTCAGCTTTAAAAAGGAAGGAAATTCTAACACATGCTACAACATGGATAAACCATGAGGACATCATGCTAAATGAAACATACCAGTTACAAAAAGACAAATACCATATGATACCACTCACATGAGGTACTTAGAGTAGACAAAATCATAGATAGGAAGTAGAATGGTGGTTGCCAGGGGCAGGGTGAAGGAGGGAATGGGAGTTAGTGTTAAATGGGTATGGAGTTTCAGTGTTGCAAGATGAAAAGAGAAACGGAGAAGGATGATTGTGACGATTGCACATTATGTGTGTATTTAATACCATTCAACTGTACAGTTAAAATTATTAACATGGTAAGTTTTATGTGTATTTACCACAATAGAAAGATTAAACAACAACAACAAAGAATGAGTACACAGGAGGAGGCGGGGGAATACAGGGCTAGGAGGAATTCAAGTGGAAAAAAGGAAATAGGATGGGAATACGTATTTGGTTACAATATAACCATAGTAATCTTTAGAACAGGGATGAAATGTGTTCTACATTTTATGGTAAAATCTGAAAGAGCAAAATAACTAGCCATTAAACAGAACATTATAAGCCAAAAGTAATCTTAAAAGCACAGCCATAGAACTCTGAATACAAACAGGACTCTGAGCTCCCTAATAGCCAATGCAAAGAGGGAAACATTATTGACATAGTTCACGGTATACTTTAGACAAAATCAAAGCAGTGGCTTAGGAGAGGCACAGTCACTCCAGGCACTGAACCTGAAGAAATTTCTAACTGGCCTCACAGATTTTCTTGGGGAATCCTCAGACAGATCTCAATGCAAGCTGATGGGGCCATGCAAAGTCAGTTTACTAAAAAAGCTGGAAGAGGGGCCAGAATTATGCTGCTTCCTAATGATCTGGCTTCACTCAAAGACACTGAGTCTGGAACATTGCCTGGAACATAAGCATTAAAACACCTTCCAGCACAGTCTGATGAATGTTCTTTCTCTCAGTTGAGCTTCGGATCGTATCTGGGAGAAGAATTCAAGATTATCCTTCCTGACAGAAATGAGATGCAACATTCTCTGTTGCTTGCTAAAGGCAGGTCTTGGTGTTTCCAACAGTCACTGTCGCAGGGATGACAAATTAGAATGCCTGTCCAAACCCAACCAGGGCTCAGACTGGAAGAAGGGACCTCATCACCCATGGAGATGAGGCGGCATCAACGTGAGCTGGTAGGGAAGAAGGGCTGGGTAGGCCAGCTTGGGGAAGATCATGAGAGCAGGGGGATACTGAAGACTACTGAGGGAGGACCACGACTGGAGACTTTGAGTGATAGTGCAGTCTTCTGAAAGGTGCAACCCAAGCCCACAGCCAAACACAACAAGCTGCTCAAAGAATCAAGTTTTTGGGAAATGTAGAAATAAATAAGATTTTAAGTTTTAAAAAAACAAAAATGTTGCAGAATAGTGTTTTACAGAAAAAGATGTTTACACATAACAGAAAATGGACACAAAACAGTATGATCCCATTATAAAGAGAGGGAACAAGAGAATGAGCAAGAATGAAGCCTGCTAGTGGTCACCACTGTGATTATAGATAAAAACTGTGCATGTGCACCCCTGCCTATTAATTGTTCTTCAACACGGACAACTGGTATTAAAAACAAAAACAAAAACAAAAAACACCTCTAACTCCTCAAGAAATTTAGAAATATAGTATTGCAGCAAAAAAATATAAATAGTAATATCACTGAGAATGAAATCTTAATTATGACATCATTTAAAAATAAGGGGAACTGTCTAAAAACAAGAGCCAGTTATGTACTTGGCAAAACTATAATATCCGACTGACTGATGCTGATAGGATTCAGTGTGAAACATTTAGGTACTGGCATCGTGCTCTGGTTTTAGGTGCGCTTACATGGAGCCATGGCCCATGGTTCTGTAGACCAGCAGCAGCAGCCTGAGAACTTGCTTGAAATTCAAATTCCAAGGCCTTTCTCTAACCTACAGAGTCAGAGACTCTAGTGAAATAGGATTAAAACAAGGTGATTCTAATTCACACTAAAGCCTGAGAACCACTGGTATGAATAATGTCTCATGTGTCTAGGGAGGAGAATATGTTTCTTGCTCAAATCCCTTTCTGTTATTTTAACCTGAGCTCCTGAACAAACACTAATCTATTCAATTGTGAAATAAGCTGGAAGAGAATTTAAAGATATTTTTTAAGTTAGGTAGAATTCTGGAATTGCTTCTTTTGATACAACGTACCAACCACTGCTGTGGAGTGACCTGAAGAAAATCAAATCTAGTTTGTAAAGAATCAACGTATTTGGAATTTCAATATATCTAAATATCATCTAAGATTTGCAAATACTCTAAAGTTAACAGCACAGGGGCACCTGGGTGGCTCAGTCGTTGAGCGTCTGCCTTCGGCTCAGGTCATGATCCCAGGGTCCTGGGATCGAGCCCTGCATCGGGCTCCCTACTCCACGGGAAGCCTGCTTCTCCCTCTCCCACTCCCCCTGCTTGTGTTCCCTCTCTCTCTGTGTCTCTGTCAAATAAATAAAATCTTAAAAATAAATAAAGTTAACAGCACAAATATGACTATTACAACTACCACATTTACGTTAACTGATTATTTTAGTCTCTCTTATTTCTGACTGACATTAACAGGTTTAAAATAGGAGAGGTTCAACAAAATTTTATTTATTTTTTTAAAAGATTTTATTTATTTATTTGACAGAGACAGAGATAGCGAGAACAGGAACACAAGCAGTGGGAGTGGGAGAGGAAGAGCAGGCTTCCCGCTGAGCAGGGAGCCTGATGCGGGGCTAGATCCCAGGACCCTGGGATCATGACCCGAGCCGAAGGCAGACGCTCAATGACTGAGCCACTCAGGCGCCCGAGGTTCAACAAAATTTTAATTTCAAAAGGGATATATCAGTCATTATAGCTCCAAACTTAAGACTGCTGCTTGAGACATAAAGACTATTAAAATACTAGATCCTTTTCACAAAATTGTGACTGAAATTTTTAAAATGATTTATAATTGGTTATTAATATGAAATACCATTCTTGGGGCACCTGGGTGGCTCAGTTGGTTAAGCACCTGCCTTCCGCTCAGGTCATGATCTCAGATCTCAGATATCTCATGATCTCCTGGGATGGAGCCCTACATCTGGCTCAGCGGGGAGCTGGCTTCTCCCTTTGCCCCTCCCCTCCTTGTGCGCACAATCTCTCTCTCAAATAAATTAAAAGTTTAAAAAAAATATGAAATACTCTTCTCCCTGATTATGTGGAATTACAATGAACTTCACTAACCTTCCAATGCAGGAACAAATGGTTAGCACACCTTACATATTTGATACAAATGCTAAATATCAAATAAATCCGTGGTTTCCAAATGTTTTTTGATTTGCATCCCCAACAAGAATTTGAGTATATGTCCCAATATATGCATATTCATATATATGTATGTACTACTGTAATATATAGTATACATTACAAAATAATCTAATAAAAATTAAATAAAGCTAAAATAAAAACAAAGATCAGTTTTGATTTTTTTTTTCCCTGAGACCTCCATGCACTCTTGATGCATGCACACCCCCCGTCTTTGGACTCCACTGTAAAGCTTAGGAATGGCCCAGCACCCCCACAAGCATGCTCAGGCAGCGCCCCTGCCCACTGCTGTCTCCTTCCTGAGTTCCACATCTCTGACTTGGATCTGTGATGCTGGCTTCTTCCCTTCACCCCGTCACCTTCTTCTGCTACCTCTCACCTGCCAATGGGCAACAGGAGAAGACTGTGAGGCCAGGAGGTGCGAGACGAGCATAAAAGCATGGACTCTATTGTCAAGCAAACCTGGGTTTGCACCTGGGCTCTGCCTCTAACTCAGGAGGTGACCCAGGACCAGTCAGGTAACATCTGTAAAACTCATCATTAAAGGCGGGGAGGGGTGACAATAATATCTCACCTGGTTACTATGATGATTAAGTGAGATAAGCTATTATTAGAGCACCTAGCACAGTACACCTAGACAGCACAGGTGTTCAATAAATATTTTACCCACTACTTCAGGTGGCAAAAAAAAAAAGTCACGTGGACTTTGTTTCATCAGCCAACTCAGGAAGCGAGTTACAGTGGAAGTACCTCAGGCGGTAGTGTCTGGCAGATCTGGTTTGAAGGCCTAATCCACTCCTTACAAGCTGGGTGACCCTGGAAACCCAGCTTCGCTCTAAGGGGCAGTCTTTTCATCTGTTCAAATGGAAGTGATAACGTAAACCGTATACAAAATACCCGTGAGAGCCAATATAACTAACCGTGGCCACAGCAAAGGGCTACCAATGGTGAGAGTAAACAAACAGCACATAAACCTAAGTGTAATTCCAGGGTCCTCAGGACACATTCATGTGCATGGCTAGATAACTAAGAGAGTAAGCCTCCCCTAAAGTCTGCCACCAAACATTAATAAATGCATGAGTACTGAACCCCACAGGCATGGTTTGCTTCCCAACTGGACAGTTTACTTGCTCATATATGACCTCAGGCAATTCATCATCTTTCTGCCCCCATCTTTTAGTCATAAACTAGGAGTAGACTTTATATCCACCTCATAACAGTAAACTAGTCTAGATGATGGGGATGGCGGGGGGCCACACCAATGATTATAAAGCACGTGGAGACCTCAGGAGAGGTGCTGTTTTTGCGCAACAGCAAAAGAAGGGAGAGAGCTCTCAAATACCAGATTAGTTCATAATAAATGAGAAGTAATTCTTTTTTTTTTTTTTAATTTTTTATTTATTTGCGAGAGAGAGAATGAGAGACAGAGAGCATGAGAGGGAGGAGGGTCAGAGGGAGAAGCAGACTCCCTGCTGAGCAGGGAGCCCGATGCGGGACTCGATCCCGGGACTCCAGGATCATGACCTGAGCCGAAGGCAGTCGCTTAACCAACTGAGCCACCCAGGCGCCCGAGAAGTAATTCTTTCAATCTATGACCAAAAGAATGACTATGAAGATACATTTATATATATATTTTGTTTTTTACATCACGTGCCTACTGGGAATGCTGCAAATGTGTAAAACACCTAAAACCTAAACTATATTAACATACTTAAAAAGATACAGGTCACATGGGCCCAGGTGGCTCAGTCAGTTGAGCAGCTGACTCTTGTATCAGCTCAGGTTTTGATCTCAGGGTCATGAGTTCAAGCCCCCGGTTGGGCTCCAACATGGAACAAAAAATACAGGTCAGATGGTAACTACTCTTGTCGTGAGCATAATGTACAGAGCAGTTGAATCACTGTTGTACATCTGAAAATAATGTAACATTGGAGTGTAACAACTACACTCCAAAAAATTTTTTAAATGGCACCACAAAAAAGGAATAAAAAAGAAAAAGTTCATCGATTAAGCATCACTCAGGAACACTAACCAGACATTCTTGACCCTAGCTTCAATCATTAGTAGGATATCCTGAGACAGCAGCACACCAATAAGACACCCTATAACCAAACTCCAAAAGAGATCTGGTCAGATAAAAGAAACACACACAAAACTAACATCATTAAGGAAAACTTTCCTAGGTCTTCTTCACAAGAATTACTGCAAAATCCCCAGAAAGAGTTTAATCACGCAGCTT
The DNA here is from genome assembly GCF_054177405.1 of Leptonychotes weddellii. Classification (NCBI taxonomy): domain Eukaryota; kingdom Metazoa; phylum Chordata; class Mammalia; order Carnivora; family Phocidae; genus Leptonychotes; species Leptonychotes weddellii. The sequence continues at coordinate 13,921,172 of NC_138369.1, forward strand.
TGTCACCACACAAGGTGGGAGAGCAAGTAGCAACGAAGGGGAACTCCTGGAGCCCCCGCAGGGACCCTCCGCCCCCTCCGGCCAACAGCCTTTCCACCCGTGCAACTTTGCGCTTCAAACCGTACAGACTCCCTGCAACTCGTGCCACCGTGACATTATAATCCCCTATGATATACCGAGGTAATAAACACAAGGCAACACAGTAAACGTGAGTGAGCAAAGTTTGGGCTTGGGCAAAACTAGAAGCCAAGCAAAACCCAGCAAAGCAGCTACGTGTTGCCTCAACCAGACAGCCCCAAAGCGGCAGGAGTGGACAGCATGCTCTCCCCCGCACTCTGGAAAACCCAGACAGCTCCAAAGCAGGTTCTAGAAGCGGCGGCTTCCCGGGGACGCCGGACCAGGGGCCGCCGCGGCGCGACCCCGTCTCCCGGCAGTGGTCACCCGAGGCCAGAAGCTGCGTGGGGACACCAGGGCGCCGGCGGGGGCGCGGCCGGGGTGGGGGTGGGGACGCGGCGGCCCGGCCCCCTCTCTGGGCTGCGGTCTCCCGGCCCGCACGGCTGCTGGACAGCGCCCACGCCCGCGCGCCCGTGTCCCCGGCGGCCCCCACCCCCGACCTCCCGGGGCCGCGCGGCCGGAGGCCCGAGCCGGGGCCCGCGAACAGGCGCCGTGGGGACACGCGCAGCGGTACCTGTGGCGGCAGCAGCTCCCAGGCGGCGGCGGCGGCCGAGGCGGCGGGGGTGGAGGCGGCGGCGGCAGCGGCGAGGGCGGGGCGCGGCGTGCGCGCTCCCGGCCCGCGGTCCGGTGCGTGGTGCCCGCCCTCTCTCTCCCGGCCGCCCGGCGCCCGCGCAGCTCTCCGCCCCTTCACCTCTCACCTCCTACCTTTCCCCTCCCGCCCTCACCGCCCCCAGCACGTGCTCTAGCGGCGCGCACATGCGTAGTCGAGCCCCGCCCGTGGCTCCCGCTCGCCCCCTGGCGGACGCCCGCCACGCCACCCGGAGGGAGGGAGAGGTGGCGGCCCTGGGGGGCGGGGCTTGAAGATGGGGCAGGGCCCCGTGGACCGCACCAGGAGAATTACCAAGAACGTGCGCAAGATGCCTAGGTCCCCGTTTAAAACAGCAAAAAATTAAAAACAACAATACAGATGCACAACAAATACAGATGGATCGAATAAATTCTGTCCATTTCCCTACAGCCTTTTTTGTTTTAAAGATTTATTTATTTGAGAGAGAGAGAGCACAAGAGGGGGGAGGGTCAGAGGGAGAAGCAGACTCCCCACTGAGCGGGGAGCCCGATGTGGGACTCGATCCCGGGACTCCCGGATCATGACCTGAGCCGAAGGCAGTCGCCCAACCAACTGAGCCACCCAGGCACCCTTCCTATAGCCTTTCTAAAGGACAAGTTTTATGAATACTTACTGATGTTGAAACCTGTTCCTGAAAGATGGTTCAAAATGAACTGTAGAGTACGATCTCATTTTTATTGAAAGCCATCCACGGAGAAGGAAGGGTCTGGGTGCTGCTGCTGTGTAGTGGGTGGATATATCTGGGTTGCAGATTTGGGGTTTTGGGTTTTTCCGTTCTCCGACGGGCATTTAACCATTTTACACGGACTGTGTCTTTGTTGGAATCGCATAGCTGCATCCACTGAGCGTTTACTCTGTGCCGGGTGCTGAGCTGAGCACTTACCTGAGCATCCCGAAAACCCCGAGGGAGGTCTCCTTACTGAGTCTCATACAAGGGGAACGGAGGGGGGCTTCACCCGCTGTGGGGACACGGGTCCCGGCCCGCCCAGCGCTGGCCAACCCGGGATGCTACGCGCTGAGGCTGCCCGGGGTCCGCACTCAGGGACCTCGATCGCAATCCCCTTGCCCTCAAGGGACCGGATCTCGAGAGTCAGGGATCAGCCCCGCCCCAACCCCGCTGCCCTGGGCACACTCAGCTCAGCCGCACCCACCCCAGGCAGACCCTGCTCCTGCCCTCAGAGGCCGCAGCTCTGGGATGGCATAAGGTGTAGACATAGCCACAACTCGAGGTGGGACTCAGAAGCGGCCCTTCTGCCGGTCCAGCCCCCTGCCCCCTTCTAAGCCTTCTTCAAAGAGACATACCCCCTCCTTCACACCCATTCATTTCCACTGGACTCAGGACCACCTCTCCAAGGCCACCGGTGTTTTGACTCCCTCCCTGCCCACCACACTATTGTCAGAGGGAAATTAAACAATAGTGGGGACAACTGGCCTTGGTCTAAAGTGGCCTTTAAGATTTTGCCCTGTATTCAGGATTGGCTTCTGGTTTCAGATGGGACTTTGGAGAGGGCACCTGGGGAGAGTACTCGAGTAAAGTCATTACAGTTGATTATTTCCTTGTTCCCTTCTCGGTGAGTGGTCGGATCATACACACAGCCCTGCCCTCTGTCGAGCAACTGTGGTGTCTCCCTGGAGGGTGAGTGCACTGCCCTCTCCATTGGCAACTTTGGCCACCTGTCTGGCTTTGGCCAACAGAGTGTGAGTGAACATGACCTGCATGGGCCTGGCAGAAGCTCTGAGCCACTGGCTGGGAGGATGAGCCTCTCATTCTCTCCCTTAGCCAGGGGGACAGCAGTGCCACATTGGGACTGCTCCTTCCAGCTGGGTCCCAGAATGAGAGGTCATGGAGTGGAATGGAAGCAATGCCCCACAGTTCCAAACATGTAACTTAAATGAAGAATATGTCTGTACATTTAAGCCACTGGGATTTGGAGGCTGCTTGTTACTACAGAAGAGTTGTAAGTGGTGGAGTCAGGGTCCTAGCCTTGGTTTTTTAAAATAAACTTTACCTGTTTTAAGCGTTCAATGATTTCCAGTATATGCGAAGTGCAACCATCACCACATTCTAACCTTAGAACATTTTCATCCGGCCAAAAAGAAACCTACTGGAGGTAGGTTTCCCATTCTCACACCCAGTCCCATGGAATAGTGTGCTATCAGATCTTTTGTGTCTCGCATGGTGTTTTTGAGGTTTATCCATGTTGTAGCATGTTGCAGCACTTCATTCCTTTTACTTGCCAAATAGCATTCCACTGTAGAGCTGTACCGCTTATTGTCTGTCTATCCATTCATCAGTTGATGGATATTTTGTTTCCACTTCTGGGCCATTATGAATAACACTGCTGTGAACATCCACATGCAAGTGTTTATGCTTTCATTTTTCTTGGGTATATACATGGGAATTGAATGGCTGAGTCATATGGTAAATCTATGTTAAGAAACTTCCAAACAGGAGCGCCTGGGTGGCTCAGTCGTTAAGCGTCATGATGCTGGGGTCCTGGGGTCGGGCTCCTTGCTCAGCAGGGAGCCTGCTTCTTCCTTTCCTCCCTGCTCATGCTCTCTCTTGTTATCTCTCTTTCTCTCAAATAAATAAATAAATAAAATCTTAAAAACAACCAACCAACTGCCAAACTGTTTTCCAAGGTGGCTGCACCATTTTACATTCCCACCAGCAATACCTGAGGGCCCCAATTTCTCCATCTCCTTGCTAACCCTTGAAATTGTCAGTCTTTTCACTACAGCCATTTTAGTGATTACACAGTGGCATCTCATGGTGGTTTTTATTTGTATTTCCCTAGTGGGTAATGATATTGAACATATTTTTATGTGCCTGTTGGTCATCCCCATGTCTGCTTGGGTGCGATGTTTGTTCAAATCTTTGCCTATTATTTTTTTTTTAAAGATTTTATTTATTTATTTGACAGACAGAGAGAGAGACACAGCGAGAGAGGGAACACAAGCAGGGGGAGTGGGAGAGGGAGAAGCAGGCCTCTTGAGGAGCAGGGCGCCCGACGCGGGGCTTGATCCCAGGACTCAGGGATTATGACCTGAGCCGAAGGCAGACGCTTAATGACTGAGCCACCCAGGTGCCCCTCTTTTGCCTATTATTTAACTGGGTTGTCTTCTTAACGAGGTCTAAGTTTTTTATATATTCTGGACACAAGTCTCTTATGGTATATACGATTTACAAATAATTTTGTAAAAAAACAGAATGATAACTATTTCAAAAATAAAGTACTAAAACTGGCACAACAAAGAAAAGTTATCATATATAAAGACCAATAACAAAGAAGTATTTTTAAACTACCTCCAAAAAATTACTTGACCTTGACCAATGCAAGTCCTAATTCGGGAAAAAATACACTAAGAATTTCAGTGCATACAAAAGGTAGCAAATTCCTCAACATGGTTTATGAGGCATATATTGCTCTTTAAAAAAAAAAAGATTTATTTATTTATTTAAGAGAGAGAGAGTATGGAAGGGGAAGAGAGAGAGAATCCTCAAGCAGACTGCCTGCCGAGTGCGGAGCCTAACGTGGGGCTCAAACCCAGGACCCTAAAGATCATGACCTGAGTCAAAACCAAGAGTCAGATGCTCAACTGACTGAGCCACCTAGGTACCCTGAAGCATATATTGTTCTAATGCTCAAACACAGCCAAGCTAACGGATAAGCAAAAAATTATAGTTCATGTTTGCTTACAAATACAGATTGCACAGTATCTCAATAATATTAATTTAAAAATCTTAGCAAGGGGCGCCTGGGTGGATCAGTCATTAAGCGTCTGCCTTTGGCTCAGGTCATGATCCCAGGGTCCTGGTATCGAGCCCCGCATTAGGCTCCCTACTCGGCGGGAAGCCTGCTTCTCCCTCTCCCACTCCCCCTATTTGTGTTCCCTTTCTCGCTGTGTCTCTCTGTGTCAAATAAAATAAAAAATAAAATAAAAATAAAAAATAAAAATCTCAGCAAGCCTAACATAAACAGCAGGTTATAGAAACTACAACAAATACCAGCAAGAAAAAGCTGTAAAAGGAACTTAGGGCTCACACAACAGAGAGATGCTCAACACATCCACAGGATAAATAGTGCCATTACCTCAGTGAGGCTGAGAAAGTACAGAGTTCACTAATGATTACTGGTTAAACTCTAAAGAGGGGCGGGGTGCAGGAGATTGAGGAGGAGCATTTCTTTTTCCTTTCCCTTTCCAAGGTTATTTCACTGACTTGATAATTTATGTATTTTAAAAACTAAGAATTACTATAAAAATGCTTCCTATTCCCAGGGCACCTGGGTGGCTCAGTCGTTAAGTGTCTGCCTTCGGCTCAGGTCATGATCCCGGGGTCCTGGGATCAAGCCCCGCATCGGGCTCCCTGCTCTGTGGGAAGCCTGCCTTTCCCTCTCCCACTCCCCCTGCTTGTGTTCCTGTTCTCGCTGTCTCTCTGTCAAATAAATAAATAAAATCTTAAAAAAAAAAAAATGCTTCCTATTCCCTTAAAAACAGAAATTAAGACAACAAATACCTTCACATCCCTCTTCACAAATTTCAAAATGCTGACTAAAGTTATTCAGGGTAAATAAACTACTGGAGCTATGTCAAACTAAAAAAACTTTTGCATAGCAAAGAAAACCATTAACAAAATGAAAAAACAACTGACTGAATAGAAGAAATTTTTGCAAATAATGTATGTGATTAGGAGTTAATATCTAAAATACATAAAAAAGGGCACCTGGGTGGCTCAGTTGGTTAAGCGACTGCCTTCGGCTCAGGTCATGATCCTGGAGTCCCTGGATCGAGTCCCGCATCGGGCTCCCCGCTCAGCAGGGAGTCTGCTTCTCCCTCTGACCCTCCCCACTCTCATGTGCTCTCTCTCATTCTCTCTCTCTCAAATAAATAAATAAAAATAAATAAATAAATAAAATAAAATACATAAAAAAAACTCCTACAACTCAACACCACAAAAAAAGTCCAATTAAAAAATGGGCAGAGGACCTTGAATAGACATTTTTCAAAGACACCCAGATGGCCAACAGACTCATGAAAAGATGCTCAACATCACTCATCATCAAGGAAATGCAAATCAAAACCACAATGAGGTATCACTTCACACCTGTCAGAATGGCTAGAATCAAAAACACAAGAAATAACAAGTATTGGGGAAGATATGGAGAAAAAAGGAACTCTCAGGCACCCTTGATGGGAAGGTAAATTGGTGCAGCCACCATGGAAAACAATATGGAGGTTCCTCAAAAAATTAAAAATAGAAACACTATAACACTATATGACCCAGTAATTCTACTTGTGGGTATTTACCCAAAGAAACCAAAAACTCTAATTTAAAAAGATAATGCACCCCTATGTTTATTGCCAAGACATGGAAGCAATTCAAGTGTCCATCGAGAGATGAATGGATAAAGATGTCTTTCTCTCTCTCTCTCTCTCTCACACACAAACACAAACACACACACACACACACACACACACACTGGAATATTACTCAGCTATAAAAAAGAATGAACTGGGGCGCCTGGGTGGCTCAGATGGTTAAGCATCTGCCTTCGGCTCAGGTCATGATCTCAGGATCCTGGGATTGAGCCCCACATCAGGCTCCCTGCTCAGTGGGAAGCCTGCTTCTCCCTCTCCTTCTCCTGCTCCCCCTGCTTGTGCTCTCTCACTCTCTGTCGAATAAATAAATAAAATCTTAAAAAAAAAATGAACTACTGCCATTGGTGACAACACGGATGGACCTAGAGGGTACTATGCTAAGTGAAATACGTCAGAGAAAGACAAATACCATATGATTTCACTTATGTGTGGAAACTAAATAAAAAACAGAAACAGATTCATAAATCCAGAGAACCGGTGGTTGCCAGAGGGGAAGGGGGGGGATGGGCAAAATAGGTGAAGGGGATCAGGAAGTACAACTTTCAGTTATAAAATAAGCAAGTCACAGGGTGCAAAATACAGCATGAGAAATTTAGTCAATAATAGTGTAATAACTTTGTATGATGACAGATGAGAATTACCGTTACTTGTATGCTGGTATTTCATAATGTATGTAACTGTCAAATCACTATGTTTTACACCTGAAACTAATAATGTAAGTTAACTATATTTCTATAAAAAAATTTTCCCTATTTAAAGGAAAATAAGCAAGGTTGGCATTATTTGTAGATGTTAGTATCTGAAAAAGGAAAACAAGAAAAAATATCTAAAAATTCAGGAATCTCAATTAGAAAATTATTAGAATAGCTTAGAAAAACTGTAGAATAAGTTATACGTTTCAAAAAGTCAACTACATCCCTATGTCAAAGACACCATAGAAAAATCCACAAAATCGGGGGCGCTTGGGTGGCTCAGTTGGTAGGCGTCCAGCTCTTAATCTCAGCTCAGGTCATGATCTCGGGGTCATGGGTTCAAGCCCTGTGTTGGGCTCCACACTGGGTGTGGAACCTACTTAAAAAAAAAAAAAAAATTCCACAAAACCAGATTTCTTTTCCAATAAAATAACATTTAATAACAGGGTATTAATTTCTTTACTAGTTTTTTAAATAAAATTACACAACTACAATTTTAAAAACGAGAGCAAAAAATCCTTGAAGGATACTTTACAGAGCTTGATAATGTGCTGGTGAAATTCATCTGGATAAATAAGCAGGCAGATATCCTTTTAATAAGAGCTCTTGAGAGCAGACATATACTAACCTTTCAATACCTACTAAGAACAAATTTCAGAAAAGCTCAATTTTAAGAACTTTACATATAAATAAACCCAAACTACATAACAAGAAAGGATCACTACTTTTCAGTAAATACTGTTGGGCTATTTAGTTACTAGCACGAAGACAAATTACAATACTGTAGCAAATTCTAAATAAGTTAATTTGAGGGGCACCTGGGTGGCTCAGTCGGTTGAGCATCTGCCTTCGGCTCAGGTCATGATCCCAGGGTCCTGGGATCGAGCCCCACATTGGGCTCCTTGCTCAGCGGGGAGCCGGCTTCTCCTCTGCCTGCCGTTAACCCTGCTTGGGTACTCTCTCTCTCTCTCCCTCTGTCAAATAAATAAAATCTTTAAAAAAAAAACAAACAGTATGGCCTCCATAATTTCTTCCCCAATCCTCTGCTCCCTCAACATAACAAAAGCAAAAAAGTGATGAGGAAATAATCACTCTTTCCTGTGACCATCAGCCTGTCACCGTCCATTACTTGTGTTGTTTTATGGCCCTCATCATCTTCTCCACTGTGTCACATTACTTAAGTGCCTGTTGCTTAGCCCCCATCAGAGCACAGCAGGTGCCTTTAAGACTGTCTCTATCTTGGGCGCCTGGGTGGCTCAGTTGGTTAAGCAACTGCCTTCGGCTCAGGTCATGATCCTGGAGTCCCGGGATCGAGTCCCGCATCGGGCTCCCTGCTCGACAGGGAGTCTGCTTCTCCCTCTGACCCTCCCCCCCCATGCTCTCTCTCTCTCTCATTCTCTCTCTCAAATAAATAAAATCTATAAAAAAAAAAAAAAGAAAGAAAGACTCTCTCTTAATGGCCCCTTATATAAAACAGGTGGTCCACAAATATTTCTTGAACTAATGCATATCAGAATAGAAAACAAATCTTTCTGAAGATAAAATGTTTTTTCAAGTAGAAAAACATATACATGAACAAATGATAAAATCCTTTCCAAAATATTACAAAGAATGGATAAAACAAGGTTGACCCCAGATTCTAACTGATAAGTGATTAAGGGTGAGGAATACATTCTCCACACATGGGAAAATAGAGAGAAAATCATATCTTAGGGTGCCTGGGTGGCTCAGTTGGTTAAGCGACTGCCTTCGGCTCAGGTCATGATCCTGGAGTCCCGGGATCGAGTCCCGCATCGGGCTCCCTGCTCAGCAGGGAGTCTGCTTCTCCCTCTGACCCTCCCCCCTCTCATGTGCTCTCTCTCATTCTCTCTCTCTCAAATAAATAAATAAAATCTTTAAAAAAAAAAATCATATCTTAGTCATTAATGTCCGTTTTCCCACAACTCTGCACAACTATTAAATTAGTAAAAGATAAGTTAAATCCAACGTTGGTGGAGGAAAACTTATAGATCACTGTTAACTGGCTCCATCATTCTGAAGAACAATCTGATACCATGTGAGGGGCCAGTCCATGTTTTGTTTTGTTTTTTTAATTAAGTTGGATCCACACCCACCATGAGGCTTGAACTCAGGACCCGAAGCCAAGAGTCACATGTTCTACCAACTGAGCCAGCCAGGTGCCCCAATCCATGCTTTAATTCAGAAATTCCACTTCAGGGAGAAGACTAAAATTTCATCATCCCTCACTTTCACAGGCCCCTTCCCCTGCTTTATTTTTTTTAAGATTTTTTTTTTTATTCATTTGACAGAGACACAGCGAGAAAGGGAACACAAGCAGGGGAAGGGGGAGAGGGAGAAGCAGGCCTCCTGCAGAGCAGGGAGCCCGATGCGGGGCTCGATCCCAGGACCTTGGGATCATGACCTGAGCTGAAGGCAGACACGTAACGACTGAGCCACCCAGGCGCCCCTTATTTTTACTTTTTAAAGTTTATTTTTCTTTAGTAATCTCTACACCCAATGTGGGGCTCGAAATCACAACCCTCAGATCGGGTCACATGCTCTACAGACTGAGCCAGCCAGGTGCCCCTTCCCTGTTTTACTTATAGCACTTAACACAGTCTAACTCTACATAGATTACTTCTCAATTTGTTGCAGGCAGGGACCTGCTTTGTCATGGTCATACCCTCACTGCCTAACAGCAGCCTGCCATATAGAAGGTATTCAATATTTGCTGAGTGACTGAATGAAAGTTCTAAGGAAACAAGTATTTGCCCCCACCTCCAAATAAGTATGGTATATAAAATTCATAGGGCACCTGGCTGGCTCAGTCAGTGGAGCATGCGGCTCTTGATCTCAGGGTTTTGAGTTCGAGCCCCATGTTGGGCATAGAGATTGCTTAAAAATAAAATCTTCATAATATTTTTTAAGATTGTATTTATTTGAGAGAGAGATAAAGCACCCGACTGTGCACCCAGATGCCCCCCAAATAAAATTTAATGAGATTAAAAATAATAATAAAATAATATTCGTAACATAATTTATAATTACAAACCCCAGAACCTACACGCTCAGAGAATAGCTGAGCAAATTAGAATAATGACACCATAAAATGCTCAGTAACCATTAAACATTAAAATTTAGTGAACTCGGGGCACCTGGGTGGCTCAGTTGGTTAAGCGACTGCCTTCGGCTCAGGTCATGATCCCGGAGTCCCGGGATTGAGTCCCACGTCAGGCTCCCTGCTTAGCAGGGAGTCTGCTTCTCCCTCTGACCCTCCTCCCTCTCATGCTCTCTGTCTCTCATTCTCTCTCTCGCAAATAAATAAAATCTTAAAAAAATATATATAAAAAAAAAAATTTAGTGAACTCAGGGATGCCTCGGTGGCTCCGTTGGTTAAGCGTCTGCCCTCAATTCAGGTCATGATCCCAGGGTCCTGGGATCGAGTCCCGCATCGGGCTCCCTGCTCAGAGGGGAGTCTGCTTCTCTCTCTCCCTCTGCCCCTCCCCTCTGCTTGTGCTCTCTCTCTCTCCCACTCAAATAAATAAATAAAATCTTATTAAAAAGATTTAGTAAATTCATTTATAAATTAAGTGAAGAAACAGAATAGCAACATCCATATCATGTAAAAAATGTTCTGGGGTGCCGTGCCCATTCAGAATTGTAGCTCAGATGAAGCTGGTATAAATACTGAAGAGTATTCATGGAAGAATCATTAGTTCTTCAATAACCACTTTCTCAAGTTACTTGTACACATAATTTTCAAATATTCTATCAGGTCTGCGATATTTTTGGGAAGAAAAGCAGCTACCGTTACTGGTTATCAGTGGGATAACCAACATAATAGTAAGACTTGAGAAGAGGAGTGATGAGTTGTTCCCTTTTACGAAAACTAAAAAACGTGAAAAGTTAAAATTAAACAATAGATATGAAATTTCCTTAGTCCCTGCTGATCAGTGTAATTGTTTCATTTCGAATTCATTGCAGTATAATTTGCATATAGCAAAAATGTACCCAGTTTAAGGGAATGCCCCTGGTGTCTACTCTGAGGCGATCCTGACTGACGGGCTGAGTGTGGGATCTACAGGATGCTGGGGCAAGAGCTCACCTCTTCGGTCTTCACAGGTGAAGGAGGAACTTGCCAAGGCTCCATCCCATCTGGCAGCAAGAACACTCCTGACCCCTCTCACCAAGCCAGGAAGCCTCATGTGCCAGGGACCCCAGAACCAGGAGGAAGTGAAGCTGTGAACCAAGTGGGAAGCCTGCCCCTGGGTTCTGGGAGGCTCGGTCAGCAAGTGTGAACTTCAGAGTCGGGCTCCACTACCTACGGCCGGCTCTCCAGCCTTGAGCGCGCTGGCCAAACCTCTTTAAGCCGGTTTTCTTACCAGACTGAAGGGCAAATACCTCTGCAGGACGCAGGTGAAAATTAAATGAGACAGTCCATCACTAGGAAGCCACAATACAGGGACTCTCCTCATGCCAGCCTTGATTACCCACAGTGTCCCTCCGGGGCCTGCCACCCGGGGCTGTCTCCTAGCTGGCACGTTCATACCCACTCTGGCTCTGAAAGGCACAAGAGCCAAATGGGCAGTTGAGGCTAAAGCGTATTTAATGAAAGGCTCCCGGCACCACTTTCACCCGGTTTCAACATGTGGCGTCTCTCTCCGCAGAGGCCAGGTTGCTATTTCCTCTGTTATCCAAACAGCCCAGGGAACTAGGACGTGCCGTCACAGCCCCTTTCCACGGCCCCGCCCTGCAGTGAGGCTGTTGGTCCAGGCTGAAATGCCACTTCAAAGGTGTACAGATCCATTCCGACCCGTCGCTTTATCTTTCACATCTGAAAACGGTCCAAGGTCGCTCTGTGTGCTCCTCAATCAGGTCACAGAACAGCAGGAGACATCCCTTTGGCAAAAAAGGACACACTTTTGTCCTGTATCTTGTACTGGTAAGTGAGGCTCCCGTCCCGCTGGGCTGTGGGCTGTGATGGTGTCCGCCAGAGGATCCTCAGCTACAGGGAAAAGGAGAATGAAAGAGAAGCAGCCCCCAAGCACCTGCCTGCTCCACCACCTGCTACCGAGGTCCCGGTCATGTGCCATGCAGCATGTGACCCACTTCGAAAACGAAGCTTATTACCAGCTAACTAAAACTAAAGATTCCCCCTCTCCGATACAGGAGTGACACCTGGCCGTTACAGAAAATCTGTAAGAGAAAGAAAAAGAAAAACAGCCATCCAGGGAAAAACCACTGAAGTAATTTGGTCTTTTTTCTATGCGTGCTTTTGTGGGCTGCACTGATTTTGAGAATCGACTCAGTACCTTCCAACCAGTACAGGCTCGGGAAGGCTAGAGGTTTATTCTGATGATGTCTCAATGCTAGGCAGGCTAGGATGCTCCACGGGACTGGCCGCAGAGAACCCTCTCCGAACCCTCTCCTCCCGCTGTGCACACAGGTACTACCACACGGCATCTCGGGGCTCACCCATTTGTTTTCTTTTCTGACTCTGGGCCAAAACTCCCACCCATGCCTAATGGGCCAAGAGTGGTCAATGTCAAGTTAACCTGGAAGCCGTGGTGGGGGTGTGGGAGGAGATTCCGAAAGAAAAGTTCCAGAAGGCAGAGAACCATGGCAGCCCCTTGGGAGGAGGTAGAACCTGACCTCCCTCACAAGGCAGGACTCTCGGCTTCTGCCTGAGTTCTCCAACATTCTGGTCAGAGGCAGCAGCGGGGGCAGCAGCAACCCCAGCCACGGGTATGGTCCCCCCAGGTTTGTATTTTAAAAGGAGCAGCATTGATCTGAGTAAACAAAGCCTTCTGTGGTCCTGCAGAGGCATTCTGCTGTCGGACAGCAGGGGCCCTGCATTCTGCTCCAGATGGCGGTCTCCTTTTTAGGAAGTTCTGCTTCGATCACAAATGGAACCACCATGGAAAACGTGCACTGGTGTGTGAGGCTAGCCCCATCTGGAACAGACTGTCTTGCATTCACACAACTCCTGAGGTTTCCCTTGCACCCGAAGGAACGCCCCCAACCAGACAGCCCCTAGAGCCTGACACTATCCCACGTATGGTCTCGGCTCAGGTGCAGAGGCAGCAGCTGGTGGCCCCATGAGCCCCTGCACACCTGTCCATGCACGTCCCTGCAGAAGCCCGTAGCCAGGCCCTCGGCCCGCAGGATCAGGTGGCTCTGGTGACTAAGGCCATTCAAGAGGATGTCATTCTCCTCGTCCTCGCCGTCTCCACTGTCGTGTACCAGGGTCACAATGTTTCCCTGCAACAGAGAGTCAAGATGAGAACCTGCTCCTCCAGGCAGGGCCATGAGGGAGCACTGGGCTTTCGGTGCCTCCAATTCCCTGCATGTCTTCGCCCTGATCAGCCTTCATGCTGCTACTACTGGGAAGGATCCTTGCCTGTGCTTCAGGACCCTAATTCCAGCCTCGCCAGCACATCCAACCTATCCTGCCAGCTCAGTCCCTCTTAAACCAAGCTCAGCTCAGCCTGTGGCCCTCCGTGTTAGCAAAAAGTGCCACCTTTCTGCCAGGCTCCTGAGTGCTCAGCAAGCGCCGGACTGCAGCGGGGACCAGAGGGGAGCAGTGTGGGCCCTGGAGACAACACAGGACACAGGCCAGGAGAAAGGTGAGCATGGGGGGCTGAGGGAGCACAGGGAAGAGGCATCATGTCTGGCCCAGCAGAGACGGTCAGGAGGTGGACACACATGAGCAGAGTTAGAAGGGCAAGCAAGAGTTAGCCAACCAGAACCGAGGGGGAGGTCGACCCATTGAAGGGGATACCCTGAATAGTAAGTCCTTTCAGAGGTATAGTGTCGAGTTGTTCAAAAGAATGAAGCAGACCCGAGCGTTCTGTTCTTGGGCAATGGACACCAAGATACAGGTGTGCTATGAAATGGCATGGCAGGTGACCAGCAACGTGAAGAAAAATGCAGAGAGGGGCGCCTGGGTGGCTCAGTCGGTTAAGCGTCTGCCTTCGGCTCAGGTCATGATCCCAGGGTCCTGGGATCGAGCCCCACATCGGGCTCCGTGCTCAGCGGGAAGCCTGCTTCTCCCTCTCCCACTCCCCCTGCTTGTGCTCCCTCTCTCGCTGTCTCTCTCTCTGTCAGATAAATAAATAAAATCTTAAAAAAAAAAAAAAAAGAAAAGAAAAGAAATTTCTGCAAAAAAAGCCGCTCCATCTGTCCTTACGGCTGCCCTAGCAAGTTAGTAAGTTCCTGCCTCCAACGTTTAAAATAAGAATAGCTCAGTCGGTTAAGCGGCTGCTTTCAGCTCAGGTCATGATCCCGGGGTCCTGGGATCAAGCCCCGCATCGGGCTCCCTGCTCAGTGGGAAGCCTGCTTCTCCCTCCCCCACTCCCCCTGTTTGTGTTCCCTCTCTCGCTGTGTCTCTCTCTGTCAAATAAATAAATAAAATCTTAAAAGAAAGAAATAAAGAAAAACAGAGAGAAAGAAATTAAAAAAAAGAAAAGAAAAGAAAAACGCAGAGAGACACACACACATACACCACGTTCACAACTGCACAGACTCTCTGGAACAATATCCACATCGGGAAAGAGACCATTACTTTTTATTAAAGTACTCTTTGTGCTATTTATTTTTGCTTTCTTAAACTATTCCGAAGTTTTACTTTTTCAACTAAAAGAGGTATTTTTACAAAACGAGGATGGCAGTGGGCCACAGAGCAAGCTAAGCTGTTGCTGATCGCGCCCTCCGCGCCCCTTCCGTTCCCTCCTCCTCCCGCTCTCTCCACGTCGCCCAGCTCCTGGCCCTGTGACCGCGGCCCCCGGAGTTCCCCTGAACCCAGCTGCCAGGCAGGCCCTTGCGCACAGGAGGTGCTCAACATGCCCTGCTGGGGACACGCAGCCCCGGCTGACTCCAATAGCTCATGCCAACTGCTGCCCAGCAACGCGGCCTGACCACACGGTGTTGAGGGCCGCAGGCTCCTACCAGGGGCGCCATCACATGCTGAAGAGCGGCCGCCGTGGGCCAGACGTTGTGTGGGCGTGCTGCAAGCTTCGTGTCACTAAACTCCTGCCGTTGCGTTCCCGTGAGGCAGGCACCAGAGCCATTCCTACTGTATAGATGGGTCTACTCCCATTGTTTAACTCTGTTTTGGCAAAATCCCCATTTTTGCCTCATCATTTGACAATAAAGATCAGGTCCTATATTTGCATCGCATCACACAATTTTTTTACAGCCGTTTATATCTCAACTGATCTTCAAAGGCCACACAGAGAGACAATGACCTGTCCCAGGACACGAGGCAATGTATGCCAGAGCTGGGACTTCTGCAGAACCACACAGAACAGGCCACAGTCAAGACAGTACCGATCAACCTTTTCATTTTGAGGCCTTTATTTTTTAGCAGCGGCAAGTGGGGAGTGGAGGATGGCAGACCAAAAGATTTCTGGGGCTACCAGAGTAAAGCCAGACCCCCAGGCAAATACACAAGAAAGATCACCGCAAGCAAGGGAGGTGTGGACCCATGTGGGCCCATGGAGGTCACAGGCGGGAGCACAGAGAGCAGGCTGATCAGTACCTTTCGTTCCCAGCACACGGCCACTCTGCAGTAGTGGATGAAGTCCAACACAGCCACCGCCCCCAGGCCCAGGCTCAGCAGCACACTGAGGTCGTCCACTAGCAGCACTGGGCACCTCCACGCGGCCTGTCCGTCATCCACGGGCTTCAGAGCCTCTCGGACAAACTCATACAGGGGCTGCAGGTTCCCAGCATCGGCCTCCCTGGAACATCAAGCAAGGGTCACCAGAGAGTTCATTCTCTCTACAAATGTTTATCCGGGACTGAGCAGCACCACAGGAAAGGGCTGGGGGTGAGGGTGGGGGGCAAAGAACTGGATCACAGGCCTTGGCCTAAGGGGCTCCTGATCTGGTTGGAAAGAAAAGGCATGCATTCATACATGAGCAAGTTGTACTTCAAACACTCCTTGAGGCCTAAGAGGTACAAAGCACTGTGCTAGAAACTGGGGGACACAAAAATAAACAGGCTCTCGGACCCTCAAGAGACACCATGCAGCCCCTCCTCCTAAGAGCTTAAGGCATCGAAGATTAATCTGGATTGGGCAGGCAGGAGAAGCCTTCCCGGGAGGTCATCATGGGGACAAAAAGCTAAACAGCAATTCAGGTAACCTAGCGGTGAGGGACGAAGGTCTAAGGGCTGTTTGTGTACCTAACAGATTCCACCTGTTTCTGAACAAGTTGGCCCAGCTACCTCCGCCTCCCCAATGACTACCCTTGGCAGTCACTTCCCAGCAACAGAGGCTCAAAAAGCACCCGAGCAAAGGGTCTCGGCATGTGCCCATGCTCCAGGTCCAAGCCCCGCTAACAGCAAGGACAACCTCCCCCAACCCGGGGGTGAGGTGTATCCAGGCCCATCATTCAGACGAAGACAGCTGGGTTCAGAGATGGTAAAGGTTGTGTGCGAGATCACATGCATAGGGTCAGGGCACGGGGCCTTCTGACCATACTGCTTTCCATCCACCGCATCAGGCTGAGTCTGAGAGAGGGGGCGGCAGGGAGAGCTCCCGTAGGGACTCCTTCATGGTGGAGGAAGAAGAGCACCCAGGTTGGGAGTCTGCACAGTTATGTTTGTGGCTGGCACTCATAAAGGACAAGAAACAGGAAAACCAATCTCAGAATAGCAAACCCAGGAGTTGATGGACTTTTTCTTAAAGAGCAACAGTAATATTTTAGGCTTGTGCGTTCTATGATCTCTGTCTCAACTACTCAACTCTGCCGTTGGGAGTGCAAAACAGCCAGGAACAATATGCAAACAAATGAATGCAGCTATTCTAATAAAACTTTATTTACAAAAACAGGTAGCTGGCCCACGGGCCATACTTTGCTGAGCCCTGTATCGAGCCAAAAACAGAACAAAGGTGTGTGCAAGGGCTCTGAGCCAGGGTTGGAAAAAACACCGTTCTGCCATACTCCCAGCAAATAATGCTTTCTGTAGCCTTTGGGTCATCCATACGCCCTCTGGCTCATGATTAAGAGCCAAGGGCTTTTTGATGAAGCCACAACACCAGCGAAGCGTCTGCCTCCTGAAGCCAGCTCTGTCCCCCCACGTGCCACACACCAGGGAGAAGGAATCACAGGGCAAGCCTGGTCTGGGCCTCCCCACCCCATGGGTACTTCTGGGCGGGGCTGCGGGCTGACTGACCTGAGGAACTGCAGGGGGTGTGGCTCCGCCTGAGCCCGGAAGAAGACATCCACCGAAGACTTAAGACCCTCGAGGAACACAAGTTGCCCGCATTCCCGGGCCGCAGTCAGGTTGACACCCTAAACAACATAGAAGACAGTGAATCACAGTGCCTTGCAGGGGAACCCACCCCATAGGCCAGACTCCAGCTCACAAAAGGGCACAGGACACATTCTAAGCCCTGCAAATGTGCACCTGTCCACCTTCGGATGGGGCCCATGCCTTCTTTCCACTGTGCGTTCCCAACCCACAATCCCCACTGTGCTCAGGTGTGCCTTTACGTTTAATTGTCACTTGGTAAAAAACTGATGTTTTGCTCACATATTCGTTTTCATGACGGCTCAATGGTTTTAATTTGCAATAGTATCAGGAAGTGTATCATCAACTTTTCTAAAAGTATGTATTTACAAAGTTAAGCACATTTAGAAATGGTAATAATGACAATAAAATGGTGGGAGAATGACCAAGGTCTGAAACACGCTGGCTGCAGAAGAAAGGGCCAGATGTTGGCTTCGAGTTTCACAAACCCTTTCGGGAACGCCTCAGTGGTACAAGACCTCAGAGCTGCTCTGAGGCTTTCAGGAACATAGCTCCGAGATCGGAACGGCCAGGCTGCCGGCCACACAGGGAGATCCAGGTTCTCCTTCTCTGCCCTCTTCCTCAGAGGCGGCACTCCCACGAGAGCTGCGGCAACATGAACTCTCAACGCACTAGTTCGGGGGTGGGCTAAGTTTCTCTGCGTAGGGCAAGACAGGCTTTGCAGGCCATAGTCTGTGCTGTCACTACTCAGCTCTGTAGAATGACAGCAACCACCCACGACTCATAAACAAACGGGCCAACCCCTGCTCTAGACCAGACTTTTTTTTTAACTTATTTTTTATTTATTTTTTTTTAAAGACTTTATTTATTCATTTGAGACACAGAAATACAGAGAGAGAGAGAAAGCATGAGCAGGGAGAGAGGCAGAGGGAGAAGCAGGCTCCCCGCTGAGCAGGGAGCCCGATGCGGGGCTCGATCCCAGGACCCTGGGATCATGACCTGAGCCGAAGGCAGACGCTTAACGACTGAGCCACCCAGGTGCCCCTAATTAACTTATTTTTTAAAATAATCTCTACACCCAACGTGGGACTCAAACTCACAACCCCGAGATCAAGAGTCGCATGCTCTTTGGATTGAGCCAGCCAGGTGCCCCTAGACCAGAACTTCTTAACATGGCTCTTCATGATCTACCCGATTACGCAGCTCTAGAGTCACCTGATTAAAAGGCAGATCCTTGAGCGCCACTCCAGACCTCCAGAACCAGACGCTTTGTGGGCAGGGCCCAAGAATCTGCATTTCGACAAACACCCAAAGATGGATACAATCTAAATATGCAACCCACTGCTCTGTCTGTGCAGACCCAGGTCACACGGAGCTCTTTACACCGCTCATGCCCCCCTTGACCAGGTCTCAGTTGTTCATTCTCACCCCAGTGTCCCCCACTGCGCAGCGCCATTAGCTCCACGGTCACCCCGGCAGACAGAAAGACTCCTGTTCATCCCCTCTGCCCTTGCTCATTACCATTCTACTAATGGCAGTTCAGTAATACACCAAGAGTATGGAGGCTCACACTCTAGTCCTTCATGTGCCCAGTCCTGTGCGGGCCATTCCTGCTGTGTCAATGACGATTCAAAGGTAACAGAAAAAGTAGCCCATCTGGACATGAGCATACACCAGTTTCTCATGCAGAAACACAGATGCTTAGGGTCAGAGAGACATGCTTCACAGACCTGGAATGTAATGTGTTCTTAACATGACTGCTCTCCCTGAGCTCATGCTCTGACCTCTAACCCAGGAAATTCTTCCTTCTCAGCAGAGGATGGGAAAGTCTACCCTCCTCTCATCCTCTCATTTGTTTCTCCCCATCAGAGTGACATCGGGCAGTGACATGGCCCAGTAGGAAGACTGGCATTTCAATGATCACTGCTAATGGGTAGCCTGCTTCTTTCCCCCTCTGAGGCTGGCCTATTAAAAACAAAACAAAATTTTAAAAGACCAAAAAAACAAAACAGTAAGCCCCTCTGGTCACAGGTCATGGGCGACGGCCTAGGCTAGGCCAGAAGGTTCACCAGCCTCTTGGCCATCTTATTCTTGCCTGCCCACATCTGATAAGACGAAGGGCAGGCCAAGATCAGATAAGGAGCAGGTGACAAAAGCACCTCTCCCCACATTTGGGTTCTAAGCCCTAAGCTTAGGGAGACAGTAGGAGGCACTCAATTTGGTGGCAGACCAAGCTGTGATCAACCGAGCAGGACTAAGATTAAAGCCCACACTGAGAAGGAGAAAATCTTAACTGGTCCAGAGTCAGTAGAGCTGCATTTGATTAATTAACAACAGATGTGGTTCTATAAACTCTAAATTAATAAAACAGGTAGAGATGCTGCCTTAGCCCTTCAGATAAGGGGTTCAGCACCCCGTGATTTCCCCAGTCACTCTCTTGCTAAGTTCTCTACAACCCACACAGGGGAGACCAGCCTCGGCCCCACTCACACCTGCGTGACCCACATACTCATGGACTGCACCTCGGAGGTCTATGATATTTACCAACTTCTGTCCCACGATATTGTAGTGACTGAAGGACTGGATGAGTGCCACAAAGCAGACTTTACAATTGGCTAGAAAACAAAACAAACAGATTTTTAGTGACATCTTTACTTACAATCAGTTTCATACAGTTCATACTTCTGGAAACAAAAGCACTGGGCCAGGTCTAGACAGACTCAAGGGGCCCTGCAACCTGACATACCCAATTCCATTCTAAGACACACATTTTCTCATATATAATAATTATATCTTATTTCATTGAACCTGAGACGTACTTCTGTTATGTGTATTACTAGGTACCTTATTTTGTTCAATTGTTGTGGTTTTTAAAAAATAATATTTTGGAACGCCTGGGTGGCTTAGTCGGTTAGGCGTCTGCCTTCAGCTTAGTTCATGATCCCAGGGTCCTGGGATTGAGTCCTGCATCGGGCTCCCTGCTCTGTGGGAAGCCTGCTTCTCCCTCTCCCTGCCGCTCCCCCTGCTTGTGCTTGTGCTCTTCTCTCTCTCTCCCTGACAAATAAATAAATAAAATCTTTTTAAAAAATTAAATAAATAAAAAATAATATTTTTCTGTTTGTTGTTGGTATATACAGAAATATAATTGATTTCTTTTCAACTGTTCTTATATCCAAGAAGTTATAAGGGGAACACAAAGAAGCTCTAGCTACCTTACTAAACATAATTAGTTTCTAATAATTTATCTGTAGATTCTCTTGCTCTTTCAGTGCTGACAATAACATCATCTGGAAAAGAAAACAACTTTCAAAGCTGTGAACTATTACAACTAAGAGTGCCAAAAGTCTACCCTCTATCCTGGCCTGGCTCAGCAGGAGCTCAAGGAGAATCAGTTGATAAATGAGTCTTTTTTTTTTTTCATTTGGCTGTTTTCTTCTTCTAATCTACTTCCGTCTATAAATTGCAGTGACCCTGCAGTTTTCCTCCCGATGTTCTTTAGGAAGCATCTACTGGCTGGGCAACGTGTCAATGGGTCCAGGGCCCAAAGACCTCAAGATGCACAAGGACTGAGGAGCAACAAAATCAGCAGGCCACATAAGAGACTCAGTGAGACTGTGCGCACACTTGGTGGAGAAGGGAAGATAGGACACAGATACAGAGAGCACTTACCACCCTTTGGGATGGATGGGCAGGGAACAAGATGGTCAGTAACCTGTTACCTAATAAACGGCCACCTGGCTACCCAAACACCAAAGCCCTGGTTGGTTAATACTATTCCCATTGCGTTTTCCCTTAGGTTTCTTTTTCTACAGCATCAATGAGTCCTATACCTTTGAGGTAGAAGGAGAGAAAGTGGTGCACAAGGAAGCTGCCGTCTGTCTTGGCATCACAGAGTAGAGTCAGTTTCCCCTACAAGTTAAGAGGAACACAAAAAGTTGAGTTAGACTCCCTGGAAGGAGGTCGATATCTACACACACACACACACACAGATTACCAAAAAGAAGAAAATAAGTCAAAATTATGGGAAAAAACAACACTTAAAGTGATTGCTATTAAGTCACTTATTATGGGCAAGCATATCTCAGCTTCCACTTTCCCAAGGCAAACAGAGAATAAAGTGCCTCCTCTTCCTCATTCACCTTGGTACCTCAGGGACCAGTTCTGGGAAGAACGAGATCCTGAATGAAAGAAGCTTCTACCGTCAGAATCCAACAAAAATCACAGCCTGCCAAGATTGGCATGCACCTTCAAAAAACGAATCTGATCCAACTTCCTTCCTATTTCTAATTCTGATACCAATTCTGTCCAATAGGGTGGGGGAGAGGGGAGTAGTAGTAGTTGACAGAGGCCTCCAGTAACAAAGTTATCCCATCCCAGTGACCCTGGACACTGCTTCAGGCAGAGCTCTGATCATGGAAAGTCCTGGAAAGACCTCTAAAGATGGTCTCCACAGGGGCTGGCTGTCCTGCTCCAGCCACCTCTAGTTCCCTGTCGGTGAAAGGGGAGGTCGGGATCAAATGGTATCAGATACGGCACTTCCATGTTGTGACTTTTTTTCACTTATAAAATATGAAAGATCGCACTATCAGACCTTGAGAGTTACCTCCAGTGCTGTCATTTCCCGGTGCCCACTTTGATGCTCCAGTCCTCCAGTCTGGCCCTGGCTTGAGCGCTCTGGAGGTGCCCAGATAACTAGCAAGGTCGCCAGTGCCACCTGCAGGCTTGGGCAACTGACACCCACAGGGTCTACTGAAAACTGTAATTTGCCTGACACCGTGGGTTCATAAAAAGGCCTGATACATTTGGTGTCTTGGCTGCCTGGAGGAGCTTACCATTTCCTTAGGAACACAGAGGTTATAAAATAAACCAGGTTAAGTTCCTGGGAGAAGTAACGCCGGGCTAAAATGTGAAAAATTTCGGGATGCCTCGGAGTGCGGGAAGGAGGGTGGAGAAAAAGTGGCGGAGCTGTTGTGCCCAAGGCCGACTTGATACAAGCCAACGCTGGCTGAGAGCAACCTGGAAGAGCGCCATTCAAGACCATGAGGAGGAGGAGGGGGAGCAGCGTTCATTGTGACCTGCACAATGCCGCAGGGCCAGAGAGAGAGACTCGGGGCGGTTAAGAAGCTCGTCTCCTGGGAAAGGTGGACAATCGAACTCCCGACTCTCAGGCAACCTCCTCTGGGCGCCGGGACGCAGTGAGCATGCACAGGGCCCCCCAGTAAACGTCTGTGAACGTAAGCCAATGCACAGTTGGTCAAGCTTTCCGGGCACTTTCGAGGGTACACACGGCCTTTGAGAAGACGCTCACGGTTCGTAAGCGCCCGCGCCCAGCCGTTTCCGGGTTGGCCCTCCCCGGACTACAACTCCCAGGCGCCCTTGTGCCCGCGGCCGTCGCGTCTTTCCCACGGCTCCGCGTGCGCTTCATCCGGGGATGCGGTCTTCCGCCACGCTCCGGAACCCGCCCCCCTTCCCACCGCGCGGCGTCTAACCTGCTCCGCCCTGTCAGGGGTGATGTTGAGAAGGTTATTGAGTTCCGGGAACATTCCGAGCTCCGGGCACGAGCGTCCCGGACCGGGAGTTAGGGCTGCAGCGGGAACGACGGAGACCGAAGAGCCACACACCACTCGGGCCCGCACGGGGGAAGCGCGCATGCGCAACGCCGCTTCCGGGCGCCGCGTAGCCAATCAGGCGGGCGCCTGGACCGGGCCGCTGCCGGCGCACGCGCGAGGGCGCGCATCCGGCGGGAGTGGTGAGAGTGCTGGCCTTGCGGCGCGTCCTTCAAGGTCCGACGCGCCCCACGGTGGCCCCCGATGCCCCGCGCGACGGGTGTCTTCCGCCTTCCGGTGGCCTTGCTCTCTCCCCAGCCCCGGGCCTCAGGGCCGTACAGTCCGCCCTTCCACACGCGCCTGTCGAGCTCCTGCTGTGTCCCCCAGGTCTCTAAGCTCAAGCTACATAGGGAGCGAGATGGGTGAGGATGCCCGCCCTTTCTCGCAAAGCAGAAAACAAACGTAATAAACGCGGAATTGTATATGGAAAAGTTATTGGGAAAAAAGGCAAAAGCTGGAAAAGGGAGTAATGGTGGGTAAAGGTAGGTTCAGAATTAAAGAGGTTGTCAAGGTCAGCGCACTATGAAAATATGATTGGAACACACCTTGCATGCTCCTACTCCGGACTTCTGCACCAACTGTTCCTCCCTCCTGGAATGCTGTTTTCCCAGATACTCAGAAGATTTAAAAAATCCCCCACTTTTTTTCCGGTCTTTGCTCAGATATCACTAATCTTCGAGGCCTTCCCTGACCATCCTGTTTAAATTGTTTTTGTGTTTGTTTTTAAGATTTTATTTGCCAGAGAGAGAGCACAAGCAGGGGGAGTGGCAGGCAGAGGGAGAAGCAGGCTCCCCGCTGAGCAGGGGGAGCCCGATGTGAGACTCGATCCCAGGATCCGGGATCATGACTTGAGCCGAAGGCAATTGCCCAACCAATCAAGCCACCCAGGCGCCCTGACCATCCTGTTTAAATTGCAAGGCTGTCCTTTCCCCAACACTTACCCTTTTCCCCTGCTTTCTTTTTTTCATAGCGTTTATATCTAACTTACTATATATAGTTCTATTGTAGCCCAATGAGCCTCAGAGCACCAGGGACAATCCTATAATTCGACAAAATCACCTTTATTGACTCATTGCAAGGATAGAGGTAGCATACCAATAGAGTCCTGGGACCTGTTACTAAGCAAAGGAAAGGGAGTTGTTTTAGGATTTGGGAAAGGATGGAGTTCAGGTAAAATTTAAACGAAGTGCTGTTTTGTTGATAGGCTGGAAGCAGAGCATAGCTGTGTGTGAGGGGTCAATATCTGGCCTGGACTGTAAAGAGGACCAAGGTTTCCAGTGCATACCACATGGTTAAGATAGATGTGGAATGGGGAGGTGAGGGGGGGATGGGTAAAATAAAGGGGATTAAGAGTACACTTATCCTTTTTTTTCACATTAAAACACTCATAATTGAAATATCTTTATCTTATGTACAATGAATTGGCATTAAGGTAGGTATCTGGGATGACCCATTCAAGGAAGTTCACTTAATCCAACTTAATGGAGCCTATATCCTTCGCATATTGACAGAAACACTGGCAACAAATATTGAGGCCGTATTTCTGGATCAGACCTT
The DNA here is from genome assembly GCF_054177405.1 of Leptonychotes weddellii. Taxonomy (NCBI): domain Eukaryota; kingdom Metazoa; phylum Chordata; class Mammalia; order Carnivora; family Phocidae; genus Leptonychotes; species Leptonychotes weddellii. Next base: position 13,945,468 of record NC_138369.1, read on the forward strand.
GCTTGTTTGAGCAGATGTGGCAAGAACCCTGGCCATCTTTCCTCAGATGGCTCCAGTAGAACTGCTGGTGACCCATCTTGCTCTCTTGGATGCAAAGAGGCAGAAGGGAGAGTACACTTACCTTGATGAGCACTGACAAATGTATAGAACGGTGAATCATTATATTGTACACCTGAAACTATTATAACATTGTATGTTTATACTTCAATAAAAAAAGTTTTTTGGGGCGCCTGGGTGGCTCAGTTGGTTAAACGTCTGCCTTTGGCTCGGTCATGATCCCATTATCCTGAGATTGAGCCCCACATCTGCTTCCTGCTCAGCAGGGAGTCTGCTTCTCTGCTCCGCACCCCCACCCTGCCATGCTCATGCTCGCACGTGCGCTCTCTCTCAGATAAATAAAATATTTTTAAAAAAGGTTTTTTTAAACATAGATGTATGTAGTCACTCACTTATTTGAAACTCCCCACCTGGGCCGGAATTCGAAGCTGCTTCTCTGTCAAAATTACTTAGGTCCTCCAGCCAGGAACGGGGCATTATATGCTTACTGGTATGTGAGGGAGAAGAGCAGTCCCCGGCATCCAGGGGCTAGTTCTTGGTGTTGTCCTGTTGAGCATAAACAATTTCATAAAACATCAACATCAGAGTGATTATGATGGGTCAAGACAAAACTAGTCCACTTAGTTATGTTGAACACAAAACAAGAGCCCTGTCCAAGCCACAAACAACCAGACGTCCCCACTCCCAGCTAAAGACTACTGCTTCTTTACCATCACAGCTTTAGCCTCACTCTTTCAGTCCTCCCTGTAGATGAGATTCATTAAGGTACTCGATCATAGAATTAACCCCGCTTTTAACAGCACCCAATCCCAAACCCTCCTCCCAATCACCTAACAAGCCAAATCCTATAATTGTGTTCTAACATTCTTTTTTTTTAATTAAAAAAAAATTTTTTTTAAGATTTTATTTACTTGACAGAGAGAGACACAACACAGCGAGAGAGGGAACACAAGCAGGGGGAGTGGGAGAGAGAGAAGCAGGCTTCCCGCAGAGCAAGGAGCTGGATGCGGGGCTCAATCCCAGGATCCTGGGATCATGACCTGAGCTAAAGGCAGATGCTTAACGACTGAGCCACCCAGGTGCCTTGGTTCTAATGCTCTTAATGATACACCCCATAATTTCCCATGGTGTGCATTCTCTTTCACAGCAATGAATAATAAACCCAACTTTTCAACAATAGGTGAATTCCTGGTGGCTGTTTCCTGGAAGGAAATGACAGGATTTCAGTTTCAACTTCAGAATTAGCAAATAGTTTCTCAGTAAGAAAGCAGGAGTCCTCAAAAAAAAAAAGAGAAGAAAAGAAAGCAGGAGTCCTCAAAAAAAAAAAAAAAAGAAAAAGAAAGCAGGAGTCCTCAAAGAAATGGGTTGTTATCAGGCTGCAGCTGCAACATATCCTTGAGGGAAATACTGTTTCTGGTCACAGGTGTTGATGATAAACAGCCAGGGTTAGAGTCTGAGCTTATTGTTCCTTTCTTAATGTCCTTTTTGAATCCTCACACTAGAAGACAGAAGAGGGGGTTTTGTCTGGCTTACTCACTCTCATTCCTCAGCCCCTGCTACGTGCTCATTTTGAAGGAGTGAATGTTTGTATTTTTCTGTAACTATGGGCTGTCTTTTCACTTTCTTAATGGTGTCTTTTGAAGCAAAAAAATTTTTAGCTTCAATGAAATCCAATTTAGCTTCTTTCCTTGTTTGCTTGGGCTTTTGGTGTCATCTAAGAATCCATGGCAAAATCCCAGGTCATGGACATTTACCCTTGTGTTGTCTTCTAAGAATTTTATAGGTTTAGCTCTTACAGTTAGGTCATTGATCTGTTTTGAGTTCATTTTTGTACATGGTGTGAGGTAAGGATCACTTCAGTTGGGATTCTGATAGGGACTGTGTTGAATGTATAGATCAATTTGAAGAGCATTGCCATCTTAACAATGTTAGGTTTTCCAGTTCATGAACATTGGATATTTTTACATCTACTTGGATCTTTAATTTCCTTCAACAATATTTTGTAGCTTTTGGAATGTAAGTTTTGCACTTTGGTTAAGTTTACTCCCTTGTCTTTTTTTTTTTCCTTTGCTGTGCTATCGTGAATGGAATTTTTTCTTCATCATTTTTCACATCGTTCATTGCAAATGGGTAAAAATGCAATGGATTATATATACTCAGTTGGTATCCTGCAACCTTGCTGAACTTCTTTATTCTACGGGAGTTTTTTTTTAGTGGGTTCTTTAGGATTTTCTATATATAAGATCTTGTCATGTACAAATAGAGATAGTTTTACTTCTTCCTTTCCGATCTGGATGCCTCTTATTTCATTTTCTTGCCTAAATGCCCTAGCTAGAACCTCCAGTATGATGTGGAATGGGAGAGGTGAGGGCAGACATCCTTGTTTTGTTCCTGCTCTTAGTGGGAAAGCATCCAATCTTTCACCTCTGAGTATGATATTAACCTGGGTTTTTCATGGATGCCCTGTATCAGGTTGAGGAAGTTCCCTTCTATTCCCAGCATGTTTAATCCTTTTCTTCTTTGTGATGCTTCTTTCCCCATCCTGGGCAGTTCCTCACACACTGGATACGTGAGGGTGATCCCCTGCAGGTCTTGGGGATCTCTCTGTGAAATTCTCTCTCTTTGCTAGTACTCTGTCCTGTCTATGAACTCAGGCAGCTTCAGTCTCCCCAGGTTCTTAGTTCCATCTTTTCAACTCAGGGAGTATTTCACCATAGTTCCTCCTCTCTATCTGGAAACAAGGCAGTCAGCTTGGACAATCACAGGGTCACCTTGTTCTTTGCCCATTTCTCAAGGATCACTACCCTTTGTTGCCTAATGTCCAATGTCTTTCAAGTTGCTGTTGCCTATATTTATATACGTCATTTTTTCCTTTTGTTTTGTTTTGTTTTTAAGCAAGAAAGTTAATCTAGACCTTTCTACCCCACTTTGGATGGAAGTAGAAGTCTGTGGATTATCTAAATGAACCAGAATTTAGCAAACTTTTCCTTTTTTTTTTTTTGTTTGAGCTTGTTGAGTCTTCTTTAAGAAAGTCTTCCTTACCCCAAAGTTCATAAAGATATTTTAGATTTTCTCCAAAAGTTGTAAAGTTTTCTTTTCACGTTTAAGTCTTTAATCCATCTGTAACTGATTTTTGTGTTTGATGTGAAGGGATACAGATCAATTTTGGAAGTAGTATGTTCTATTTAACCTTGCTGAAATGTGATTGGTATCGTATTGAATTGTTAGATACAGTTCAAGGAGAATAGGTATCTTTAAAAAAAAAGATTTTATTTATTTTTCGACAGAGAGAGAGACAGCGAGAGAGGGAACTCAAGCAGGGGGGAGCGGGAGAGGGAGAAGCAGGCTCCCGGCCGAGCAGGGAGCCCGATGCAGGGCTCGATCCCAGGACCCTGGGATCATGACCTCAGCCAAAGGCAGATGCTTAATGACTGAGCCATGCAGGCGCCCTGAGAATAGGTATCTTTTTAATATAAAATGTTGACTCTTCTTGTATTTGCCCATTTTCCTATCAATAGTGATGGGTTAGTTCCAGCTTTTTCCTTTGACAAAGAATACCTCTGTGAACATACTCAAATCATGTCTTTTGGTACCTTATACACATGTGCAAGACTTTGTCCAGGGAAGTATCTGGAGTGAAATCATTGGGTCATAGGAAAGGTGAATTTACCATGAAGCTTATAAAGCTCATTTTTTAAAAAAAGATTTTATTCATTTGAGAGAGAGAGAGAGAGGACAAGCAGGGGGAGAGGCAGAGGGAGAGGGAGAAGCAGGCGAGCAGGGAGTCCAATGCAGGGCTTGATCCCAGGACTTGGAGATCATGACCAGAGCCGAAGGCAGATGCTCAACCATCTGAGCCACCCAGGCGCCCCTAAAGCTCATTTTTTATGCATAATGTTGTTTTCCTTCCCCTTTCTTTCTTTCTTTCTTTTTCTTTCTTTCTTTCTTTCTTTCTTTCTTTCTTTCTTTCTTTCTTTCTTTCTTTCTTTTCTTTCTTTCTTTTCTTTCTTTCTTTCTTTCTTTTCTTTCTTTCTTTCTTTCTTTTCTTTCTTTCTTTCTTCCTTCCTTCCTTCCTTTTCCTTTCCTTTCCAGGAGGCTCCACACCCAGCATGGAGCCCAACGCAGGACTTGAACTCAGGACCCTGAGATCAAGAGCTGAGCTGAGATCAAGAGTTGGACACCTAACCAACTGAGCCACCCAGGTGCCCCTCTATTCCTTTTCTTAATGAGAATGCCTCTCTCCCATTGTATAAGCCTCAGGTCCCCAGATAGCTGGATTTGCTCCCAGTCATAGTTTATGCACATGTTGAACAAACCAACGCAAATCTGGAAAATTCAAATAGAAGGATTTGATGCAGAAAATTGGGTCAAAGGGTGTGGGAAGGACTGGAAGAACAAAAGGGAGAAGGGAATCTTACATAACAATTAGAAAATTGTGGGGCGCCTGGGTGGCTCAGTCATTAAGCGCCCGCCCTCGGCTCAGGTCATGATCCCAGGATCCTGGGATCAAGCCCCGCATTGGGCTCCGTGCTCAGCAGGAAGCCTGCTTCTCCTTCTCCCACTCCCCCTGCTTGTGTTCCCTCTCTCGCTGTGTCTCTCTCTGTCAAATAAATAAATAAATAAATCTGTAAAAAAACACACACACACACAATTAGGAAATTGGTACTGCCTGGGCTGAAGGGCCCTCTTCTATAAGAAGGGGTCGAGAAGCCTGCAAACTACCCCTTCTAGACTCCTTTGCCAGCTGGCTTCTTGTTAGTTCTGTCAGGGAGACACTGGCAGGAGACTGGAAGGCAGAAGAAGGAAGAAGCCATTTTTTCTGCTTCTGGTGACTCTGCTGGGCCTTCAAATGTCCATTTTCTTTCCATGAGTTGGGACTTCGCGAGCCTGGTTCCCTTCCCTTCCCAGCATGATCTCATGTCTGCCCTGGAGTTCAGAGCTCTCTGGCAAGCACGGCCTGTGTTTTCACCTTGTTCTCCTCCTCGGAACAGTGACTGCTCTACAGCTTCCAGCCCTAGAAGTGTCCTTCAGGCCCACTTCCCTGTCTCTGACCACCCCTGGTAGAAAACATCACACAGCCCTGCTCCAGCTCCACTCCAAATACTGTTGCAACCACACCATAGTTTCCCTTGCTTTCCTGTGTGTACGTTGATGAGTTGTTTCTGCCAAGTGCTGCCGGGCGCTTCCACGATCCGTGCCAAGAGAGTTTTTATAGCCCCGAGTTGAAGGTGAACGCACAGGACCCGCAGACTGCCGGCAAAAGCGAAGCTGCAAGCGGGCTTGGGCAATCTCCTGCATGTCCACCAGAGGGCAGCAGACACTGCTTAAAGATGCAGGGCGCAGCAGCCCGGCGCGATCCCGAAACCGTTGCATTCCGGAGCATTTCCAGGGTGCCCGCGGGCTGACAGTCCTTAGCTCCCCTCCCTGGGAGCTTGGCGGTGGACTTGTCATGGGCTCTCCTGCTCCGGAATCGCCCTCCCTCAGTAAAGTCCTCCCTGCCTTAGCCCCCCCAACCCCGCCATTGCGCCCCTCGTTCTCACATGACCTCAGAGCGGCCCCACCGCTCCCCTGACCTCCTCTCACGCTGCTCACTCACTCCAGCCCCACCGTGCTTCTGGAGGCCTCAGAGGCAAGCTCACCCATGGCCTGGGCTTCTCTGTCCCCTGTCCATAGGGCTCATTCTCTAAGTGTCTCAGCTCCGCGTCCCTAACTCCTTCAAGTCTCTACTCCACCGGGCCTTCCCTGAGCGCAGCCCGTGTGCCAGACCCCCTTTCCAGAAAGATCTGCAGGAAGAGCCATCACCGGACAGCCTCCAGCGCTCACATCCGCGGGGGTCCGCGCGGGTTGCACAGAGCCTCCCCCAAGTCACACTCTTGCCGGGGGAACAGCGGCTGCAGCGGCCTGTCCTCCCCGCCCCCCCCCCGTGGGACACCCCGACAGACCATACTTGCCATACTTGCTCCAGAACTCCCCACCGTGGCTTTGTTGCGCTTGTCCGTGCCCACCTGCCTCTGCCCAATCCTGCTTCCTCCGCTTGACTTTCACTGCCTTACCCAGGGCCCCTCCTCACTGGAACATAGGCTGGGGGGCCGGGGGACAGGGATTTTGTCTCTTTGTTAATGAAGGACCTAGAAGAGGGCCGGTGATCCAGTAGGTGCTAAATAAATGTGATGAATGAATGAATGGGGAAGAGAGGGAGAAGCAGGCTCCCCGCTGAGCAGAGAACCTGATGTGGGGGCTCGATCCCAGGATGCTGGCGCCTGTCCCTGTGGCCTAGACTTCTCACGGCTCCCCTCGTGTCACTCCTCCAGCCTGCATGGCACTTTAGGGTTTCTCCTCTCCTGGTCCTCACTGCCAGGCCTGGTTCAGCCCCTGCTGCCCTCCTGCCCCACCCCCTAATGCGGCTGTATCCGCAGCTTCCCTGCCCTCTGAAGCTGCACTCAGGGCATCACTCCCACCTCCTGGCCAACATGGCCCCCGAGGCCTCCGCCTTCACCTTGGTGGCACAGCACCTCCCTCTGTGTGCTCAGCCTCTCACCCAAAACAGAGTCTCATGTGCCCTGAGGCTCCTCCAATTTCAAGAAGGGCAGGCTCATGGGCGCCTGGGTGGCTCAGTCGGTTAAGCGTCTGCCTTCGGCTCAGATGGTCCCAGGGTCCTGGGATCGAGCCCCGCATCGGGCTCCCTGCTCAGCCAGGAGCCTGCTTCTCCCTCTCCCACTCCCCCTGCTTGTGTTCCCTCTCTCGCTGTCTCTCTCTGTCAAATAAATAAATGGAATCTTGAAAAAAAAAAAAAGAAGGGCAGGCTCAGCAGAGGGTTCAGAGGTGCAGACGGTGTGCACTCCCTGGCTGATCCTCAACCAGTGGGGATGGACACCAAGAGAAAAAGGTTCTAGTCCCCTGTCCTGCAGGTGCACACTTCTGGGGAGGGGGCACTCTGCGTGCTTTTCCCAGCAGACTCCTGCCCCTTGACCACACAGCCCTGCCCAGGCTCCCCCACTTCTGTCTCACCCTGCTCTGGGGTGCCCCTCCCAGTAAGTGACCTCATCTCGGCTCAGCTTTTAGGGAAGCCAGGTAAGAATGCTCCTCCTTCAACTTCTGCAACCTTCTAGAAAGCACATCTTCCAGCTATATAAACCAAATACAGGTCCTCTTCCCCGCTTGTGCTCTCTCTCTCTCAAATAGATGAAATCTTAAAAAAAATAAATAAAAGACACACGTGTACACACAAAGGTTTAGAAATAAGAGTTGGCTGGTCAACTTGAGCATGCTCCTGACAAAGGATTATTGGGATTATTTTCTGGTGGGACTAGCATGTCACTAAAGCAGGCCTTTGATATATCAATTTTTTTTAAAACAACAACAACAAAACCTGAGTCAGATCATAGCACCCCTCTGCTACAAATCCCTCTATGGGTCCCCTCACATTCTGAGAAGAGCTGGGGCCCCTGCTGTGACCTAAAGGCCCAGGTTACATTTCTGACCTCGCCTCTCCTACCATCCTCCCCATCACTCACTACTCTCCACCCCACTGACCTTGCTGGTTCTTGAACATGCCAGATAGTTACCTCCAACTCTTGCTGATTCCCTCTGCCTGGAATGCCCTTCCCTCAGGAGTATGATCTGCATTTGGTTGCCTCTCACCTCCTTCGGGCCCTCATACACCTGCTCTCTTCTGGGGCAGACAGTAGCTCTCACACACCAGTATAAATCCCATTTCACGTGATCTTACATGATGCTGACACTCCATGGGGGGGCAGGGGTGATGTCTGTGTTTCCGTCCCTTGAACCCAGATAGAGTTCTGTAATGGCCTTGACCAAGGTGATGGCAGGAGACACCCTGATTTCTAAACCTGGCTCCAATAAGGCAATTCTGTTTCCTCCTGGCTCTCTCCCACTCACATGCTTCCAGAACCCTGACTGCTGGAGGGAGCAAGAGGAGAGACCACAGAGAGACTGAGATGCCCAGAGAGCCCCCAGTCTGCAGCTGCCCGGCTCTCACCCAGGCCAGGAACCAGATGTGTGAGTGAAGGAGCTCTCAAGGTGATGGTCCCAGACCACCCACCCTCTGACTGCAACCTCATAAGACACCCCAAGTCAGAGCCACCTAGCTGAGATGCTCCCAAATTCCTGACCCACAGAAGCCCAGAGAGGTGATTCTTGGGCATAAGCCACTTGTCTGGAGTTTGGGGTTATTTCTTACACAGCCATAGAAATTGGTGAGGTCTGCTCTAAGGACCCGATTTAAAATTTCAAGACACTCCCCCACCTCCTCACTCTCTGTCTCCCTTCTCTTGATTTTTCTCCCCAGCACTTACCACTACCTGATAGGGAAGTCTAATTTATTTTAACTAGTAAATGTCTCTAATTTACTCATTTACTTTAATTAGTAAATGTCTCCCAAAGGCAGGGGTTTTTGCCTGTCAGGTTCATGACTGCACCACCAGGGGCTAGTAGGTGCTCAATATTTGTTGAACGGAATGAATGTACCTAGTAAAACTGCCAACCATGTACGCAGGAATGAAAGCTAAAGTCTGGATGGTGGTTGTCTCTGGGGAGGGAGCAAGAGGAGGCAAATATCAGGGGCCATCACTATATGTGTATTTTCTTCTTAAAAGAAAAAAAAGAAGCAAATGTGATGAGATGTGCACGCTTGATGAAAAAATGTGTTTGCCACATTATTCTCTCTTTTCCATGACAAAATTTTTTTATAAAAATAGGACTTGTACCTAAATGTTCATAACAGCTTCCTTTGTAAGAGACAGAAGCTGGAAACACAACGCAGAGTACTAACCACTAGACGATCACAGCGCGCCACCCTCCCAGCGGCACAGAAGCTGGAAACAGACCAAATGCCCATCAGTTGGCGAACAGATAAACTGTGGAATATACTCAGCAATAAGAAGAACAAAATACTGGTACCCTCAACACCTGAAGCCATTATGCTGAGAGAAAGAAGTCTCATCCAAAAGAGCACGTACTATCGGATTCCATTTGTAAGCAATTCTAGAGCAGGCAAAACTAACCAGGGGTGGGAAGACATCAGCCTTGGTGCCTTTCTGGAGGGCAAGGATTCTTCTAGTCCCAGCTCGGGCCTTCCCTCACCGAGTGACCCTGGGCAAGTCATGGTCTCTCTCTGGGCCTCAGTTTCCCCCCCTGGAGATTTCAGCGGAGGCTGGGGTAGGTGTCTGCTGCTTCCTCCCATGCTGACATTCCGGGATTCTGGGATTCCCCTGCAAGCCGGCCCCCTCAGGAATCCCCTGGGCCAGCCTGCAGGTGGCTCAGGCCTTCCGGGCAGGGGAAGAAGCTGTCCCTGGGGCTCTGGAGCTCTGGCCTCAGGCAGACCTGGATGGAGCTGGATGCCAGGTGCCCACCACAAGTGGGGCTGGGGCCCCCTGTGCTCACGCAGGGCACAGGGCTTGGAGGGTAAGAGGTCTGGCAGGGCCCCCTCGGCTTTTGTTCCTGTCTCCAGGGCTTTGCAAGCCAACAACAACGTAGCCCTGAGAATAAAAGCCCCTTGTCCAGAGTTCTGAGCCCTGATACTTTTCCATGTCACCAGCGGCAAACTGGAGCCAGGGGCCGGAGGGCTGCTCTGATTTCCCTGTCAGCCACCCCTTGAGTCCCACACTCTGGTGCCAGCCAGTCCCCATCACACAGCGCTGCCACCCTGGCCAGCAACCGCGCAGCTGACAGTAATCATCACTAGGGTCTCTAATGAGGGAGCCATCAGACTGGCCAGCCCCAGAGAGGCTGAGCACCCACGGGCCCCAAGATCTACACACCCCCAACTTCGCCCAGGGTGGCCTCCCTCCCCTGGGGGCCCAGACGGTTCCTCAAGCGATAAGGGGGGCCTTGCCTGGGTAATCCCAGGGTCTCTCTGGGCTCACCCATCCCTTCAGTAAGGCCTGGGCACTTGCAAGGGGGCACATATACCTCAGGGAGACAGGACTTCAGGAGGCCAGGGGACAACCTGGGCATCGGTTTTACTTGAATTTTTAATTGGAGGAGAAGTTAAGAATTTAACATGTAAGCACTGCACAGATCAATCCTTTAAAATTGAAATAAACAGAGCCATATAATAAATGAAGTCAAATGCAAATTTGATGTGAATTTTAAAGATGAAAGGAAGAGACCTTAAAAAAAAAAAATGTGTTTGTGGAGACACTGTCCTTCATCCCCTCTAATCACGTTTCCATCTGCACCACTCCCTGGGACCTGCTCGAGTCAAGGTCATCCAGGACGCCCAGGTGGCTCACCCGCGACCAGTCTCATCGCTCCCCACCTTACGGAGCATCAGCAGCCCTTCACACAGCCCGGTCACTCCCTGACTCAGGTTCTTGGGAGTGGTTGTCCTGGTTGTCCTGCTATTTCCCC
>NC_138369.1:13956395-13980961 GCF_054177405.1 Leptonychotes weddellii
AAAAAAAAAAAAAAAAAAGAAAAGACACTTGGGGATCATGGGATCATTAACAATTAGGGAAATGCAAATCAAAACCACAAAGAGATACTGCCTGACACCCACTAGAATGGCTAATATAAAAGCAGAGCAAATAAAAAGTGTTGATGAAAATGTAGAGAAATTGGTATCTCCACACAACGCTGATGGGACTGTAAAATGGTATAGCTACCTTGGGAAACATCGTGGTGGTATAAGAAAATGTTTACTACAGAGTTGCCAATATGGCTCAGCAATTCAATTTCTAGGTATAAACACAAGAGAACTGGAACCATACATCCACCCTATAACCTGTACACAAATAATCATAATGGCATTATTTATAAGTAAGTGTTCATAAACTTACAATTGGCTAAACAAAAGGTAGTATATCCATACAATGTAATGTTATTTGGCCATCATGTACAGGAAGTAACAAAGTAACATTACAGGAGGCCCCAGACCTTGTTCCAACACAGAGACACTGACTTAACACTAATATACCACCTAAAAAGTCTCCATGAGAACTCTAGAACCCAATTAAGGAGTTGCAGTACTTCAGGCAAGCTCAAAGTCAAGAACAGCTGCATTGTAACAGTAAGAAAAGCCATTTCGTATCCACCGCAATAGAAATTCTCCCAAGCCAGCAGAGTTCAGCAGGATCAGGAGGGAGAGCTCAGCTTGCAGCTTCTCCCTTGGGCTGAAAAGAGAAGAGTGAATGTGCATCCAATATTCCAAATTATTAGGGGGGCTGTTTGCCTCACTGGACTTAGAGCACTGACAGAATGGACATATTTTGGATGTGTGGTGGTCAATGAGAGCAAATGAAATCTAAGCAACTTATTGTAGTACCAGAGAACCAGTAATGCCACAGACAGAGGCTGGTCAACTGGGTGTGATCAGGAAAAAGCACCAAGATCCCAACTTCTCCCCTGGTAGGAAGAAAGAAGAGTGGAATGTACACCCTATGTTCTGACTTTTCTGAGGGCTGCCCAAGGGACAGGTTTCTGTCTCAAATGACTCAGTGCTGATGGGGAACCAGCATTCTTTGGAAACCTGGGCACCACAAAGATCAAGAGAGAGCTCAGTGGCTTGTTGCAACAACAGAGAACTTGTGGTAAAGCAGAGAGACACAGAGAAAGCAAGATATTACAAGCTCCTGAAAGAGAAACCAGCATACTCTTTACACACACAAGTGCAGAGAAGATGCATCCTCTGAAAACCTTTGAGAGATGCCTCGAATCTCAAACTGAGCTGACTGATGAAGGTCTTCCCATGTACAAAGTCAGACCATAAAGACCAGGAGAAGCAGCTGTTCTTTCAAAGGCACAAAACACAGCAGAAAATAACAAGACACACAAAGAGAAAGGGAAATGGTCTAATCAACGGAAAATAATTAATCTCAAAAACTGACCCTAGAGGAAAGAAAAGATCTATAAATTATCTGACAAATACAAAGTAATCTTTTTTTTTTTTTTTTTTTAAGTGGGCTCCATGCCGGGGGCACCTGGGTGGCTCAGTTGGTTGAGCATCTGCCTTCGGTTTGGGTCATGATCCTAGGGTCCTGGGATTGAGCCCCACATCGGGCTCCCTGCTTAACGGGAAGCCTGCTTCTCCCTCTCCCACTCCCCATATTTGTGTTCCCTCTCTCACTGTGGCTCTGTCAAATAAATAAATAAATAAGAGAGTTGGACACTTAAACAACAGAGCCACCCAGGTGCCCCAAAATAATCGTTTTAAATGAAAAACCAAAGGGTCAACAACAACAACAAAAATCAAAAGAGAAATTTTAAAAATCCAAAACAAACAAAAAAGAATCAACATACCAAAATTTTGGGGATGCAGCAAAAGCAATTCTAAGAGGGAAGGTCATAGTGATAAATACCTACTTCAAGAAACAAGAAAAATCTCAAACAGCCTAATTTTACACCTCAAGGAACTAGAAAAAGAAGAACAAATGAAGCCCAAAGTTAATAGAAGGAAGGAAATACCAAAAATCAGAGCAGGAATAAATGAAACAGAGACTAAAAAGACAATATAAAAGATCAATAGAGCCAAGAGCTGGTTATTTGAAAAAAATAAACAAAATTGGGGCTCCTGGGTGACTCCATGGGTTGAGTGTCTGCCTTCAGCTCAGGCCATAATCTCAGGGTCCTGGGATCAAGCCCCACGTTGGGACTCCCTGCTCAGCAGGGAGGCTGCTTCTCCCTCTCCCTCGCTGTTCCCCCTGCTTGTACTCTCACTCTCTCTCTAAATAAATAAAATCTTTAAAAAAAAGTAAAAAATAAACAAAATTGACTCATCAAAGAAAAAAGAGAAAGGGCTCCAATCAATAAAATCAGAAATGAAAGAGATGTTACAACTGATACCACAGAAATAAAAAGGATTTTAAGAAACTACTATGAACAGTTAAACACCAACAAACTGTACAACCTAGAAGAAACAGATAATAAATTCCTAGAAATATACAACCTTCTAAGACTGAATCATGAACAAATAGAGAATCTGAAAAGACTGATTACTAGTAAGGAGACTGAATCAATAACTTAAAAACCCCCTACAAACAGAAGTCACAGACCAGATGGCTTCATTAGTGAATTATATCAAACATTCCAAGAAGATTTAATACCAATCCTTTTCAAACTCTTCCAAAAAATAAGAGGAAGGAATACTGCCAAACTTATTTTACAAGGCCAACATTATCCAGATACTAAAACCAGAAAAGGGTGCCAAGAAAAAAAAAATTACAGTCCAAGGCCAATATCCCTGGTCAAGACAGATGCAAAAATCCTCAAGCAAATATTATCCAAATTCAACAATACATTAAAAAGATCATACATCATGATCAACTGGGATTTATTCCAGGGATGCAAGGATGGTTCAACACCAGCAAATCAATCAAAGTGATATACCACATTAACAAAATGAAGGACAAAAATCATATGATCACCTCAATAGATGCAGGAAAAACATCTGACAAAGTTCAACATCCACTTACAAATAAAAACTCTTGGTAGAGTGGTATAGAGAGAACATACCTCAACATAATAAAGGCCATATATGACAAGCCCACAACTAGAATAAAAACTCTTGATAGAGTGGGATAGAGGGAACATACTTCAACATAATAAAGGCCATATATGACAAGCCCACAGCTAGAATAAAAACTCTTGATAGAGTGGGATAGAGGGAACATACTTCAACATAATAAAGGCCATATACGACAAGCCCACAGCTAACATCATACTCAGTGGTGAAAAGCTGAAAGTTTTTCCTCTAAGATCAGAAACAAGACAATGATACCCACTTTCACCATTTTTATCCAACACAGTATTGGCAGTCCTAGCCACAGCAATTAGGCAAGAAAAGGAAACAAAAGGCATCCAAATTGGAAAGGAAGAAGTAAAACGATCACCATTTGCAGAATTCATGCTACTGTATTTAAAAAATCCTAAAGACTGCACTGAAAAACTTAGAATAAATGAATTCAGTAAAGTTGCAGAATACAAAATTGATATACAGAAATTAAAATAATGGTTTAAAAGAGACTCAGTGCACTATAAAAGAACACATTAAACAACTAAATAAAATTAGGAAAATGACGTATAAACAATAACAGATTATCAACAAAGTGACAGAAACTATAAAAAAGAATCAAACAAAAATTCTGGAGTTATAGAGTAACTGAACTGAAAACTCCACTAGAGGGTTCAACATCAGATGTGACCAATCAGAAGAAAGAATCTGAGAACTCAAAGACTAGACATTTGAAATTCTCAAGTCAGATGAACAAAAAGAATGAAGATAAGAAAACCTAAGAGACATATCCACTCATCTAAATAAATGTTGTAGAATTAAGATTTATCTTCCTCTTCTAATGAGTATCTTGATTTTTAAAAATTCTCATTCCCTAGAGAAATACATATTCTTTCTACTAAAACCAGTAATTCAATCCATGGTTTTTTTGTTGTGGTTGTTTTAAGATTTTATTTATTTATTTGACACAGAGAGAGTGATAGAGAGAAAGAGAGCACAAGCAAGGGGAGCAACACGCAGAGGCAGAGGGAGAAGCAGGCTCCCCGCTGAGCCTGATGCAGGGCTCAATCCCAGGACCCCGGGATCATGACCTGAGCTGAAGGCAGACGCTTCACCGACTGAGCCACCCAGGTGCCCCCTTTTTTTTTAAGATTTTACTTATTTGACAGAGAGCAAGAGTGCACAAGCCGGGGGAGCAGTAGAGGGAAAGGGAGAAGCAGGCTCTCCACCGAGAAGGGAGCCCGATGTGGGGCTCAATCCCAGGACTCTGGGATCATGGCCTGAGTTGAAGGCAGGTGCTTAATGGACTGAGCCACCCAGGCGCCCCACCAACCCACGTTCTTAAATCAATTCCTTTATCCCTTCCAGGTTTCAACTCTATTATGTGATTCAGTTTACTTTTGCTCTGCCCAGAAATAAACTGTAAAACCAAATCTTGAAAGACAAAGCCTGGCCACCTACTGGGTGGCGTCCTCCACTTTTTTTTTTTTCTCATTAAACTTTTGTTTTAATGGGTCTCAAAATTCTCTGACAGATTTTTGGTCAAGTTGCTTCCATTAAAAAGTACTGATTTTAAAAACTAGTCACTTAAAACTGCCACACACACACACAAAAAAAACAAATGGTCCACAAAACATTCTCCTTTCCTTCTGAAGGTTTTACGATGCATTGTTATCATTAACCAGTCTTTTACTTAATATTAAACTTAAATGGCCAATTGACACAAACAGTTGTGAGACCGTTCTTCCACCACTGATTAAGACTGGGGTGGCAGGTATTGGGGATAATATTCATTTAGCCTTCTGAGCTTTCTGGGCAGACTTGGTGACCTTGCCAGCTCCAGCTGCTTTGTCCACTGCTTTGATGACACCCACAGCAACCGTCTGTTTCAAGTCACGAACAGCAAAACGGCCCAGAGGAGGATAGTCAGAGAAGCTCTCAACACACACAGGCTTTCCAGGAACCATATCAACAACGGCAGGTTTCAAGAACTTGGAACCATCTTCCAGCTTTTTTCCAGAACGACGATCTATCTTCTCCTTCAGCTCAGCAAACTTGCAAGCAATGTGAGCAGTGTGACAATCCAGCACAGGGGCATATCCAGCACTGATCAGGCCTGGATGGTTCAGGATAATCACCTGAGCCGTGAAGCCAGCTGCTTCCATTGGTGGGTCATTTTTGCTGTCACCAGCCACATTGGCACAACGAACATCTTTGACAGATACGTTCTTGACATTGAAGCCCACACTGTCCCCAGGAAGAGCCTCACTCAAAGCTTCATGGTGCATTTCAACAGACTTTACTTCACTTGTAACATTGAATGGAGCAAAGGTGACCACCATGCTAGGTTTAAGAACACCAGTCTTGACTCGGCCCACAGGGACAGTACCAATACCACCAATTTTGTAGACGTCTTAGAGAGGCAGACGCAAGGGCTTGTCAGTTGGACGAGTTGGTGGCAGAATGCAATCCAGAGCTTCAAGCAATGTGGTTCCACTGGCATTCCCATCTTTACGGGTGACTTTCCATCCCTTGAACCAAGGCATGTTAGCACTTGGCTCCAGCATGTTGTCACCATTCCAACCAGAAATTGGCACAAATACTACTGTGTCAGGGTTGTAGCCAATTTTCTTAATGTAGGTGCTGACTTCCTTAACGATTTCCTTGTACCTCTTCTGGCTGTAGGGTGGCTCAGTGGAATCCATCTTGTTAACACCCACTATTAGTTGTTTTACACCCAGTGTGTGCGCCAGAAGGGCATGCTCACGGGTCTGCCCATTCTTGGAGATACCGGCTTCAAATTTACCGACACCAGCAGCAACAATCAGGACAGCACAGTCAGCCTGAGATGTGCCTGCAATCATGTTTTTGGTAAAGTCTCTGTGTCCTGGGGCATCAATGATGGTCAAATAATACTTGCTGGTCTCGAATTTCCACAGGGAGATACCAATAGTGATACCACGTTCACATTTAGCTTTCAGTTTATCCAAGACCCAGGCATATCTGAAGGAGCCTTTTCCTATCTCAGCAGCCTCCTTCTCAAATTTTTCGATAGTTCTTTTGTCGATCCCAACACATTTGTAGATCAGATAACCAGTAGTGGTAGACTTGCCCGAATCTACGTGTCCAATGACGATGATGTTGATGTGAGTCTTTTCCTTTCCCATTTTGGTTTAGGTTGAGCGGTGGTTTTCACGACACTTGGGTTCTGGCGGCAAACCCGTTGCGAAAAAGCCATCCTCCACTTTCTTTTCCCTGTCATACATTCTGAGAAATTGGTGATCTTCCACCAACTCCACAACTTACCCTCACTGGCAAGTTACCAAAACTTCATTCTCAAAGGTTACCAATGATTTCCTTATTGACAAATCCAAATGCCTTGTCTCAGGCCTCACTTTTATTTCTTTGTAGAACAGTTCCATTGAAAACCTCCCGCATTTTAAAATGCTCTCCTTATTTTCCCATGACTTTTAAGATATGGACCATCCTTGGCTTGCCATCTAATTTCCTTTGCTCTCCTGATAAATGTATTTATCTCATCCAAGGACACAATTTTCCCTCACTCAGCAATTTAACTCAGAGCATCCCAAAGGGTCTTGCTCTGACCAGTCTCCTTCTATCATATGTCCCAGAAATCAGCTCCCAGGCAAATTTTCCTAATACAGCCACAGTTGCTCATTTCTCTCCACTAAAATCATCAATATTATCTACCCTCACCCTCATCCACCTAATAAAAACAAAACCCTATACTAGAGCTTTGTCCTCTCACCTACCTACTCTTCTCTCCCACTATGCTAAGATACATAGCCAAACTTTGCCATTTCCTTTCCCTCAAAGTTCATAATTTATTACCACTATGCTTTTGCCCCTTCTAGCATAACATACCCCAAATCTTACCAACAGATTAAGGCCCATTAAATATCACCTTTTATTTAAAACTTTTACTAATCCTCATTAAAGGTATATTGCATTTTCAAGGGCTTTACAATACGGTTTCTAGTATGTTTGTGGCTGGTACTGTTATCATCTGCACACTTACCTGAAACAAGTACTTATAAGAAGCCCAGCACAAGGCTTTGCTGAGAGTCAACATTTACCTGACAGTTATTCTAAGGTAAATTGTACAGTGTGCCAAACCATGTCTTATATTTCAAAAATACCTTCAATACATTAAAAATTAAATTTAAATGCTATCCCCTAACAATTGCTCTAACTACTAATACCAAGCGAGCATCATCAGTATGCAGTAAACTAGGTTGTATTAAACAAAGGAGAAAAACAAAACTAGCACCACTAAGGAATCACTAAGTAGCCAGATGTAACAATTACAGTTCAAATCTTTTGTAAAAGGCAATTTTTCTCAAAAAGCTCACATGGCAAAAGTTTTCTATCAGCCTTATTAGCTCAACAGAGCCAGCAACAGAATCAGTATTCTAACATCACAGCTATCCACCACCCCCATCTAGTGGGCACCAGTTGCTATTACCAAACAGGAAAAAGGCTGAGAAACAACCAGGTAAACACTAAAGGCAGGATGAGATTTCTCACTTTATAAAAGCGTAATAATCACAGAGCTGAGATTTTTTACTGTAACAAATAAAATCAAACTTTTAGCTATCAAACTGATGATGAGAAGACCTAAATGTAACAGCTAAAACTGTAAAACTTCATGACTCTGAATGAAGCAATGGTTTCTTTAGATCTGACACCATGCATAAGCCATCAAGCAACCTACTACTGTTTTCAATATCTGTAGGATCTGTAACAATGTCCCTCTTCCATTCTTGACATTGTTCTTTTTCTCTTGCTTACTTGCAGCACGATTTGAATAGCCTTATTGATCTTTTCTGAGAACGATTTCTGACACTGCTGAGCACCTTGCTCCTGTATATTTTCCACATCATTAATTTTCGCTCTTAATTATTTCATTCTTTCCTTAGGTTTAATTTGCTGTTATTTTTCCAATCTCTTGAGAAAGATATGTGCATCACTGATTTTTCAGTCTTTCTTCTTTCCTAACATACACGTTTAAAGATAGAAATTTCCCTCTGGGCATAGCTTCAGCTGTATCCAACAAAATTTAACATTCTTGTACTTTATCATTCATTTCATAATTATTCAGTTCCAAGGATTTTCTATTTCCATTGTAATTTCTTCTTTGACCCATGGATTACTTGGCAATATATTTCTTTTTTTTTTTAAAAGATTTTATTTATTTATTTGAGAGAGAGCAAGCACATGAGAGGGGGGAGGGTCAGAGGGAGAAGCAGACTCCCTGCCGAGCAGGGAGCCCGATGCGGGACTCGATCCAGGGACTCCAGGATCATGAACTGAGCCGAAGGCAGTCGCTTAACCAACTGAGCCACCCAGGCGCCCGGCAATATATTTCTTAATTTTCAAACATACACGGATTGTCTGGTAATCTTATTATTGACTTCTAGCATAATTGCACTTGTCAGAAAAAATACTCAGCATGGGGTAATTAGCAACTCAAATGTGATATAATTTAGCTTCTTATAAAGATGACCTAAAAGGATATGTTATGTTAACCAGAAGACTTGATCCCTTATAGAAGACCTATTTCTCAAA
Source organism: Leptonychotes weddellii (assembly GCF_054177405.1). Classification (NCBI taxonomy): domain Eukaryota; kingdom Metazoa; phylum Chordata; class Mammalia; order Carnivora; family Phocidae; genus Leptonychotes; species Leptonychotes weddellii. The sequence goes on from NC_138369.1 coordinate 13,965,036, forward strand.
TTAATCTACTTAATTTATTAATTCATATTTTCTTTCTCAAAAAATCAGTTTCCATAGCCCTATCGAACTCTGGCCACAGACAAAATCAACCTGAGGATAGAAGAGCTAAAGTTCAGAATCTGAACCATTATAAATTCACCAAACTAAAATATTGCTGAAGGACCCCATTCAGAGAGCCAGTAAGCCTATCTTCCCCAAAGATGTTCTTTCATTTTGCAATGTCTCTTAATTTTCAGAACACAAGGGACACAGCAAACATTAACAAAGTTAATGCAGGGGCGCCTGGGTGGCTCAGTCGTTAGGCGACTGCCTTCGGCTCAGGTCATGATCCCAAGGTCCTGGGATCGAGCCCCGCATCGGGCTTCCGCTCTGCGGGAAGCCTGCTTCTCCCTCTCCCACTCCCCCTGCTTGTGTTCCCTCTCTCGCTGTGTCTCTCTCTGTAAAATAAATAAAATCTTTAAAAAAAAAAACAAAGTTAATACATAAGGCACACTTAAACACCCAGATAATAACCAACAAAGAAAGAAATAAAAGTCAAATGATCAAAAAGTCGGACATCAAAGAATTAGTTTGCTTAGACCAATTCAGCAAAAAAAATAGAAAACTACATTTAAATAATCTGTGCAAGTTATTTGATACTTGAAAGTCTCTTTTTCAAAAAGCTAGTAATATTGTTTAAATCTCTGATAAAATTTAAAATCTAGTGAAGTAGGAGTTCATAACCAAAAATTAACTTACCATCCTCTTGTGAGGAAGGATATGGATAAATGTGGTGGGAAGCTTTTGACTTCTCATCAGTGAAAGTCCCCTGGAAAGCAAATGAACAATATAAGGGTAAAGCACATGGCAAACAGACTATGCAATGCCAGATGGAAACTGCCAGAGAATCATAAAGGCATTACTTTATGTATTATATACTATCTACCCATCTCTCTCTCTATATATATATTTATCAAGACTATATAATATTTTTGTTATTTTTAGTAAAGAAAAAGAATTATTAACAAGGAAAAATAAAAACACGTAAATTATCTATAAACACAGTTTATATTGTTGTATAGAAAAATAATGCAAGTACCTCTTACCTAATTCTCTATGTATCTCTCTAGGAAACCTTGTCTGTAATATGAGTATTTCTAATTCTAAAAGTTACTCCAAAGTAATCAGAAATTATCACAATTATCTGAAGTGAGTCAATGCAGGTTTATGACCATGAGCCATAACTTATGGTTACATACATATAGGATGGACATTTTACTTGGCTCTAGCATGTATGTACGCTACTGTTGTTTAAAGTCAATGTTAGGGGGTGCCTGGGTGGCTCAGTTATTAAGTGTTTGCCTTTGGCTCAGGTCATGATCCCAGGGTCCTGGGATCGAGCCCCTCATCGGACTCCCTGCTCTGCGGGAAGCCTGCTTCTCCCTCTCCCACTCCCCTGGCATGTGCTCCCTCTCTGGCTGTCTCTCTGTCAAATAAATAAAATCTTAAAAAAAAAAAAAATCTTCATTTGAGACAGGGAGAGCACACAAGAGGGGGGAGGGAGAGGGACAAGTGGACTCCGTGCTGAGCATAGAGCTGGACACGGGGCTCAATCCCAGGCCCCCAAGATCATGACCCAAGCCAAAATCAAGAGTCGGACACTTAACGACTGAGCCACACAGGCACCCCTATTAATGCATTTTAAATGCCTGAACAAGGGCGCCTGGGTGGCTCAGTTGGTTAAGCGACTGCCTTCGGCTCAGGTCATGATCCTGGAGTCCCGGGATCGAGTCCCACATCGGGCTCCCTGCTCAGCGGGGAGTCTGCTTCTCCCTCTGACCCTCTGACCCTCTTCCCTCTCATGCTCTCTCTCAAATAAATAAATAAAATCTTAAAAAAAAAATAAAATAAAATAAATGCCTGAACAAAGGCCTAATCATCAGTATTCGATAATATCACTAGCTTACTGTCTCTTCCCTACGAGTTTATGAAACCAGGAAGATCCTTATGTCCCTCTAGAAGTTATCCCTAGAACACAATCGCTAAGCCAGACTCTTAAGAAAAATGAGAACTAAATGTTCAGTATCAACTGTAGGAAAATATATAAGCTTCTTCCAGGATTAATGTGGTAGCAATAAGAGTAGGTAATTTCAGCTTGAAGGTAATACCCAGCAGGTTAATTTGTTCCGTTTCTGCCTTCTAACATTCTACATGTAATTACAATACACTTGACAGCCACTCCAATAAGCAGTCCAAAAGAGAAAAGAAGGTTAAGTGACTGGTTCAAAGTCAAAATGCTGGTGGGACGAGGAAATGGACCTGAGACTGCCTGATCTGACAGCACAATTATATTATCTTTCTCTTTGGCAGGGATGCTGTATGTAAGAAAAGGACTATACTAAATCTCCAAATGTAAACAGTATTAGAAATCCTTATTTTAGGAACTTGGAAGATATTTTACTAATTACTGAACATGATACAACTGGCAATCTCTTTTGCAGAAGGAAAAAAGATATTTCAGAAGGCTTCTCAACTAATTCTAAGGATTGTAAAACTTTGTCACTCAAATGAAGTTGTTTCAGAAAATTATCTTCTACCTGGGTCTCCTCAGCTAGTTTACGATGATACAGGGTTGCTTATAGTTCAGCCACATGTAGCCACAAACCTACATGCAGTAAATACCCAAGGTCCCAGCCTAAAACGAGGTTAGAGGAGGGAGGGAAAGACATCCGAAGAGAACACTGGCACATGTGAATCAAGACAATGTAAGCTTATGGGGAAAACAGAATTTCCCAGTCCACATATATAAATACAATAGGTATCACTGGAGTGGCAGGGGTGAGGAAAGATAGGTTTACTTGAAACAATATGTGATCTCCTCTTACTAACAACTGTGCCATCAACTTCTACTTTGTTTGACTTTGTGATTACAGTGATGCAGACCACATGGTCTCCTTAAATTACATAAGCCCAGGGGCACCTGGGTGGCTCAGTCCATTAGGCATCCAACTCTTGATTTCGGGTAAGGTCATGATCTCAGGGTCTTATCGGGCTCTGCACTCAGCAGGGAGTCTGCCTGAGATTCTCTCTCCCTCTCCCTCTGCCCCTGCAGCCTACACTAACTCATGCACTTGTTCTCTCTCTCTTTAATAAATAAGTCTAGGGGCGCCTGAGTGGCTCAGTCGGTTAAGCATCTGCCTTCGGCTCAGGTCATGATCTCAGGGTCCTGGAATCAAGTCCCATATCGGGCTCCTTGCTCAGCGGGGAGTCTGCTTGTCCCTCTCCCTCTGCCCCTACCCCATACTCATGCTCACTCTCTCTCCTCTCCTCTCTCTCAAATAAATAAAATCTAATAAATAAAATCTTTAAAAAAAATTTTTTTAATAAAATTAAATAAATAAATCTTTAAAAAATAAATTGCATAACCATATTTCACAGTAAGACTATAGTAACCCCATACCAATGACTATTAAATGCTAATTTTGGATACATATGTGCATCAAACCACCATATTGTACACCTTAAACTTACACAATGTTAGATGTCAATTATATCTCAACAATGCTAAGGGGGGAAATGCTTCTAGGAAAAGAACTGGAGGTGAATGGAAAGAAAAAACTTGGTACTGTAAGAACCCAAAGAGAGAGAACTTTCATTTAATGCAGATATATACAGAAACTAAAAGATATTATGATTGAGATTTACAAGCTATTTTTATTACACAATTTTCTGAATTGATGTTTATTACCTGATGTCGTTTGATAATATCTTTTAATTTGTTAGCCAACTTCAGATCAATGTCTGGAATGAGGTAGATGTTGGGTCTGGTCAGACAGTTGCTCTGAGGAAGAAAGAACAGATTTTGAAATTCTCTTGGTTTTGAAATGATGTCACATTATTAATGAATTACCCCAATGGCCAAAGTTGACATTCAAAGCCATAGTGCTTAAAATGAGAAGATGTTTTTTTAGTATAGACTATAGAACTCTCAACTCAATATAAAGGCTAGGTGTTCAGCAGGCCACTTAATGCCATCCCCAGATCCCTTCTCTGCAGCTAAGTACACCTGGACAAAAAATGTTCAGAATCACAACCTAAAGAAATTCATCATATTTTTCATTAAGGTACCACATTGACATATTGATACTTCTATACCCAATCTTACCTGAATTGACGTTAACAGTCCAAATCTAATGTAGTATTTCCACCTACACCTTTTATTGGCAAGGGGGGGACCCCTGAACTGGATCCCAGGGGAATGCCCATTTTGGTTCATTATGTAAGTTACTTATAGCTCTTTTTCCCATTTGTAAACTTACAAATAGCAATGATTAAAACATGCATATTAACTCCTCATCACCAAAAATCAGTGACCAACAAAAAAAAATTGTTTCTCTAGCAGTTCATGAGACAAGTTTCAGGCATCAAGTTAATGATAATACCTAGTTGAATCTTTGCTAGCTGCCCCCCCAGGAAGGCTAATTCAGTAATCATTAAAAATTACCAATCAATAGGGCGCCTGGGTGGCTCAGTGGGTTAAGCGACTGCCTTCTGCTCAGGTCATGATCCCAGAGTCCTGGGATCGAGTCCCACATCAGGCTCCCAGCTCAGCGGGGAGCCTGCTTCTCCCTCTGACCCTCTCCCCTCTCATGCTATTTCTCTCTCTCAAATAAATAAATAAATAAATAAATTACCAATCAATAAAAATACTAGGAAAGAAAAGAAGAATACTAAGTGTTCTCTCTTCCAGGTTATATCCAGTTGGGGAAATAAGATCTATATTTGCGGTATAACCCTGAAACAAATCCAAAAAAAAAAACTGAGAGAGAGAGAGACTATATAAATGAGTGACCAGTAGATTGAGAGTGTTTATATTAAATATGAAAGAAATTCAAGTAACGGATTAGGTGATATAAAGGAAGAAAGTATCAGGGCATCTGGGTGGCTCAGTCAGTTAAGCATCTGACTCTTACTTTCAGCTCGGTCAGGATCTTAGGGTCATGAGATCGAGCCCTGTTAGATTCTCTCCCTCTCCCTCTGCCCCTTCTCCCACCCTCTCTCTCTCTAAAAAAAAAGAAAGAAAGAAAATATCATAGATTATTTCACCAGAAGTTTAGGATCAATATTCTATAAATGACAAGTTTTAGTCATACTTTATAGCTCTAATCCCCCAAAACCCATAAAAATAATAGATTTCAGAAAATTTTTCTTCCTTTGATCTTTTGGCAGTCCAATAAAGCCAATCTTAGAACTGAAAATATATTACAGGGAAAATTTTTTTAATAATTTAACGTTCTGAGTTACCTGCACCAATGTTTTTTCAATGTTCATAAACATTTCAACATTCCGATCCATTCGGGATGGATTCTGTAGATCAAATCTACGCCTAAAGAGAAGAAAATCATTACTTAATTTGTCTTCTACCTTAAACAAAAGTGAAAACTTAGTTTTAGCACTCAACACAAATGAATTCCAAAGATGTGGAAATTAAAACAGCGCTCTACAAAACATGAGGGTATTTTCTCAGTATAAGTAAGCAGTGTCAAAATCTTTGTAAAACATTAAACATTGACATTAAGGTCCACTCCAGTCAAAATGAAGTACCAATTCCATGAGGTATCCTGTTTTTCTTAAGTCTAAAATACTACATCATATAAAAAAGGAGTCCACAGATCCAAAGGCAGTAAACTATTACACCACTCTTCAAGTATAAGGAAAGTTTATCTACTTTCTATATGCTTACAAGTCATTTGCTCAAATTCAGTGTGTGTTCTCTTTGAGCCTACTACTGTCCTAAATCTGGTAAATTCGTCTATTTACCTTTTCTCTCTCCCCAATGTCTTTTTATTTAAGTACCCAAGCCTAACATTCTAACATTGTCTGCCTATTCTCACCCACTTCCATATGAGTAAATCTTAACAAATTTGAATGCTTCTTTCTCCGTATCTTTTATTCAACACTTACTTTGATTTTGCTCCATTTTAATTCCAGGGAAAGTATAGCTCAGTGATTGAGAGTGTGGGCTGTGCTGTCAAACTGTTCTGGGTTCTAATCCTGACCCCATTTGTATTTATGCAGTCTGGAGTGATTTACTAAATCCAAGGATCAATTTCTCCGTGAGTACAACGGCCCATTACAGGTTTTTGTGAAGGTCAAATGAGGTATATATGTTAAGGGCTTAAGACCGTGTTTATGCTTAGTCTGTAAGTGACCAATAAATGTTAACTATGGTCATAATGTTTATTTGTTTTCTGGGTTTGTTTGTTTTTTAAAGATTTTATTTATTTATTTGACAGAGAGAGACACAGCGAGAGAGGTAACACAAGCAGGGGGAGGGGGAGAGGGAGAAGCAGGCTTCCGGCAGAGCAGGGAGCCTGACGCGGGGCTCGATCCCCAGGACCCTGGGATCATGACCTGAGCCAAAGGCAGACGCTTAACAACTGAGCCACCCAGGTGCCCCTGTTTTCTGGGTTTTTAAAAAAGATTCATTCATTTTGAGAGAAAGAGAGAGCAAGGCGAGGAGCAGAGGGAGAGGGAAAGAAAGAAAGAACCCTCAAACAGATTCCCCACTGAGCACAGAGCTCGATGCAGGGCTCAAGCCCAGGACCCTGAGATCATGACCTGAGCCGAAATCAAGAGTCAGCCACTTCACCAACTGAGCCATCCAGGCGCCCCTATGGTTATGTTTTTAAATCATTACTACCATGTGCTAGCTAGGATTAGGCAGTCTGAATCCAGAGCTTATGCTCTACCTCTCAGGTTGTCCTGTTTTAACCTGGAGATGCTCCCCACACCTCCAACCGTTCTTCCAAACTCTGCAGCCTTTCCTGTATGTCACTACCTACTCTGTGGGCTCCATACTATCGCCTCCAGGGTCTGCCACAAGCCACTCCCCCTACGAAGCTAGTCCTGGCTTCCGCCAGGCTCCTAATACAGCCTGTGCACTCTGCTGTTAAAGCCCCACAACGGAATCATCTTGTTGGTGAGACATCTCATTAGATGCCTTGGGGGCAAAAACCAGGTTTTTCTGAAAACGATCCTATATAGCCCTAGTGGCTAACAGAATGTGTGGCTTTAGGGACACCTGGGTGGCTCAGCCAGTTAAACGTCCAACTCTATTTCAGCTCATGTCATGAGCTCAAGGTCGTGAGATTGAGCCCTGTGTCAGGCTCTGTGCTGGGCGTGGAGCCTGCTTAAGATTCTTCTCTCTCTCTCCTTCTCCCTCTGCCCCTCCTCACATCTAAAAAAAAAAAAAAAGAAAGAAAAGAAAAAGAAAAAAAAGAATGTGTGGCTTTATAAAGCAAACCACTCAGGAAATTAATATTATGACTGAGATCCAATTCGGAAATTAAGGCGTGTCCACTAAAGCACCGAAATAGTTAATTTGGAAAGGAACTAGTTACAGCTTCAAAAATGGCATTTACATGTAAGAGGGACCTTCGTCCCAAGTAACTGTATCTTGATTTAACCTTGGTACCCAGAACTTATCCTTAAATCCCATTTTTTGGGTTGTTTAGTATCTTCCTTTCCTAACTTCTTCTGAGGGAAGGCATAGGTCAGAAATTCCAAACAATTTCCATTAACTGGCACAACAGAGTAACACGTGACTGACTGAGACAACCCTATTAGAGCGGACAGGTTTCCACTGGTTCTTTCAGCACAATACAGGGAGAGCCATGTGAGTGTCTCCCCTTTCTAAAAGAAGGGGTCACACTCTTGGAGCGCCTGGGTGGCTCAGTCCTTAAGCACCTGCCTTCCGCTCAGGTCATGACCCCAGAGTCCTGGGATCGAGCCCCACATCGGGCTCCCTGCTCTGCGGGAAGCCTGCTTCTCCCTTTCCCACTCCCCCTGCTTATGTTCCCTCTCTTGCTGTGTCTCTGTCAAATAAAAAAAAATCTTAGGAAAAAAAGGGGGGAGGAGTCACTCTTCCACAGGCTTCTGATAACAAAAGAACTATATCCAGAAATGTCTCACTTCAGAATTGCTTATATAAGCCTTTACTCTTATTATTCATAGAGAAACTGCTTCCTTAGTAAATGATTCAGATGAGGCTGAAGGGAATTATCACTCACGGAAATCTAAGAAATAGTTTGAAAGTAGTCATTAAACAAATTAAAACAGGGTTGCCTGGATTTACCTGCAAATGAAGATGAAAAGCTAAATGAATGTGGTAACAGAAAAAGAAAATTAAGAATTTATTCTGCCTTTCTGATTATTGATGAATCAAATTTCTCAGTATTCCAGCTAATAAATGAAGTAGGAATGACAGAGTAACAGTCTTTTACAAAGAATTACCTAAAAAACAATAAGCACCTCAATCTATATATTAGAATTACCTACTTTTTAATTTTTCAAAATTTGAACACTACAGCTTGGTAAAGTTGTAATGATAACATGATTCTAGGCACTGAACATCAACATCGGTCTATTACAAGCAGAAACAACCAGACATTGTACGCCTCCAGAGGGAAGAACACAATGCTGTCTATTAAGTACTGCTGACCAAAAAAAAACAAAACAAAACAAAGCTGAATCAGACTAAGCCTCTAGATCTAACTACCATTTTACTAGAAATTTAGAAGACTATGCTAAACAATATCCTAAGGAACATATTAGCAAAATCTAGAACACAGAAAATTCTACAAGACAACTTGCTTTTGTAATAAATAACTTGCGAGGGGCGCCTGGGTGGCTCAGACGGTTAAGCGTCTGCCTTCGGCTCAGGTCATGATCCCAGAGTCCTGGGATCGAGTCCCACATCGGGCTCCCTGCTCCTTGGGAGCCTGCTTCTCCCTCTGCTTCTCTCTCTTCTCTCTCTGTCTCTCATGAATAAATAAATAAAATCTTTAAAAAAAATAAATAAATAAAAAATAACTTGCGAGGATAAGAGGGGGAAGAGAGTGCAAGGAGAAAAACTATAAATTTTTTTTTAAAGGGGGGGAGGGCCAGAGAGAGAATCTTAAGCAGGCTCCATGATCTCATAACCCTGAGATCATGACCTGAGTTGAAATCAAGAGCTGGAATCTTGGGCGCCTGGGTGGCTCAGTTGGTTAAGCGACTGCTTTCGGCTCAGGTCATGATCCTGGAATCCCTGGATCGAGTCCCGCATCGGGCTCTCTGCTCGGCAGGGAGCCTGCTTCTCCCTCTGACCCTCCCCCCTCTCATGTGCTCTCTCTCTCTCATTCTCTCTGTCTCAAATAAATAAATAAAATCTTTAAAAAAAAAAAAGAGCTGGAATCTTAACCTATTAACCCACCCACGTGCCCCAATTTCCTAAAAGAGACTTAGACACATCAACCAAATGCCACGTATGAATCTTTTAAAATACAAATTAATATAAAAAATATTAATTAATATAAAAACCACCCATGAAATAATCAGGGAAGCTTGAACACTAGTGGGTATTTAGTAACAATGAAAAATTATTGATAATTTTCTTAGCTGTGATAATGGCACTGTTACAATGCTTTTTAAAAAAATCCTATGCTGGGGAGCCTAGCTCGCTCAGTCGGTTAGGCGCCTAACTCTGGATCTCAGCTGAGGTCTTGATCTCAGGGTCATGAGTTCAAGCCCCACGTTGGGCTCCACACTGAGCGTGCAGCCTGCATGTAAAAAATAAATAAATAAAAAGCTTTTCGGTGGCGCCTGGCTGGCTCAGTCGGTAAAGCATGCGACTCTTGATCTCAGGGTAGTGAGTTCGAGCCCCATCTTGGGCACAGAGATTACCTAAAAAAAAAAATCTCATGAGGCGCCTGGATGGCTCAGTTAGTTAAGTGTCCAACTTGATTTCAGCTCAGATCATGATCACAGGGTTGTGAGATGGAGCCCTGCATCCCTTAGGATTCTCTCTCTGCCTCTCCCCCTCGCCCCCCAAAAATCCTATGCTTTTAATAAAATTTAGAAACAAACAGATGAAATTATATAAAGTTGAAGGTGCATAAAGGTAAATGGCAATTCATATTATTCTCTCTGCTTTTATATTTTCCATAATAAACTAAAATGGTTTGCCAAACAATGATTTAATAATACAACAGATTAAAGCTTTTTCCTGATTCAGTAATATGCTATGTAAGCAAAAAAAAGTATTTAAAATATATGCATATTATGAAAAACTGAAACGGGGCGCCTGGGTGGCTCAGTCGGTTAAGCATCCGACTCTTGATTTCAGCTGAGGTGGTGATCTCAGGGTCATGAGATCAAGGGTCAGGCTCTGCTTGAGGTTCTCTCTCTCCTCTCCTTTTGCCCCTCCCCCCAACTCATGCTCTAAATTAATTAATTTTAAAAAGCTTTAAAAAGAAAAACTGAAATAAAACTCAGGTAAATATAGTATAACCTCTAGTTGAAAGATTTAATCTGACTTATTTTGAAATTACCACGACTATTTAAATAAGTTTTACTTTATACAATATAGAAAAATGCTCAAACCTACACACAAGAGAAATCAAATTAAAGCTAAAATTATAAAGCCTTTTTGAATCTTAATGTAGTCCTATAGAAGAGACAACAAATGAACATGTAACTCTCTGGCTTTTAAAACCTTTGCTCATTTAAAATGTAGATACGAGCTCTTCATTGAGGGCTTACTAATTAATGAGTCTTCTGCTTTGTTTCCCTCTGGCAATCTGCCCGGCAATGTCTTAGGGCAGCCTTTCCATCTAAGGCAATACTATCTGTCAAAAGGGCCTTCATTAGCTTTACTGCTCCAATTTTGCGCCTCTTGTGACTATTGTTAGGGATGTTCTCTTCTCATCTTCAGCTACATACAGAAAATAGAGTCTGAATAAAAATAATCAACAAAGGATCCTGGAGAATGAGTTTAATTCCTTGGTAAGTACCTTCAGAAGCAAACTTGGAAAAGGCAAAACAAAACGCATTGAGCTGGGAGCAAGGTGAAAAGCAGACAACAGTATAGCAGAACAGTTGTGTGGGAAGTGATAGAAGTTGGCCTCAAGAGTAAGGGGCTTTGTCTAATAATGGCAAGCTACAAAAGCATGGAGACCATCAACAGAAGGATAGTCCTGTATACCACAATCCAAAAGGATGGCAAACAGCCTACAGATAAACAGCTTGAAATAGGTAGGCATATATGCAGGGAGGGAGGTCTACTACATAGAAGTAGACAACAAATTATATCCTGCTTAGGTATGTGACTTCGGGGATAATTAAAGTGGTTTGGATCCTTGCTATATTATTTTTTAAAAATTTAAAAGCTAGATGGCTGTTTTCAAATATGCTATAAAAATGGATAATTCTTCACAAGTTAAAAGTTCTAAACCATGTTTGTGCAAGAATGACAAACTCACTGACCAGCATTTCTCAAAGTAAGGCCTGATGACCAGAGTGTTTTGAAAATGCCGATTTTCATTTTCACACCACACTTAGTAGTTAACAATGTATGTCCACGAAGCCCAGTAATCTATATTTTTAAAAGTATTCCAAGTGGGGGCACCTGGGTGGCTCTGTTGGTTAAGGGCCTGCCTTCAACTCAGGTCATGATCCCAGGGTCCTGAGATCAAGAGCCCCGCATTTGGCTCCCTGCTCAGTAGGGAGCCTGCTTCTTCCTCTCCCTCTGCCATTCCCCCTGCTTGTGCTCACTGGCTCTCTCTGTCAGATAAATAAATAAAATCTAAAAAAAAAAAAAAAAGTATTCCAAGTGATTCCTAAAGTTTGAAAGCCACTGCCCGAGACTTATTGTGGTAATATCTAAAAAACAAAAATCAAAAGGAGACTTTGAAGGCAGGGAATAAAAGTTGAACCACCAAGTCTGAAGGTAGGAAGAAAAGTAGGTCTGAGCTTATCTGCAAGAAATAAATGTCAGCAGCAAATCGTGTCAAAGGGAAAAATAAAAGGCCACTTCTCATGTTAAGACAAATCCCAAACTTTATTTAACTAAGCCTAGTTCATCACTGCCAAGCAAAACTAATAAAACACAATATTTTCAATCAACAAAATCTTTAAAAGGCATGAAATATGATTACAATACACAGTAATCTGTGTAGAACTGAAGAATAAATAGAATTCTAATCACTCTGCAAGAGGACACTGACATTTATTGAGTTGAATTTGGTTGTATTTAATCTCTCCTCCTTCAGGAAATGTTTTTAGATTTCCATAGGATGTCAAAATCCCCCTGGTTTGGTATCCCTCAGTTATATACAACTATACATGAAATTAGCCCAAAATTTTATCCTTTAATGAAAACCTACAAATAAGGTTTTCTGACTATTTAGAGACATCCAGAAAGATCATACTCAAACACTCTGGAATCTTAATCTGTACTGTCTGTTGAATGTTCCCACTCAACCTCAAAAATGATACTCCAGTTTGACATCACTGAAAGCTAAAAGAAAGCAGGAAGTAAGAAAGAACCAAATAGAAACAAGAGAAAAAAAGAATGGCCACTTAGAAGGAAATGAGCAACTGTGGAGCTAGACTGTGAGGTTAACTGAAGAACACAAACGAGGTTCAGAGGGGTATGCTGGGTGTGGGGAAAGAAAGAACCAAACAGAAACAAGAGAAAAAGAGAATGTTTAGCCATTTAGAAGGAAATGAGCAAATTCTGGAGCTAGACTGTGAGGTTAACTAGGGAACACAAACGAGGTTCAGAGGGGTATGTTTGGCGTGGGGAAAGTCGGAGGCACCATCAAGATGACAGGCCACTAATCAGACATCCGAATGGGTGGGTGGTCACTAAAATATGCATGGTCAGAGTGTAAGTGATCCACCTGCTGCAAGTGTGTACGTCTCAGGAGGGGGGGGAAGTGTGCACTGCAACTAAGTGTCTAATGACACCAAAAAGGGGATGATTCTGGTACAGTGTGAGTAAAAGACTTGGAAAAATTCTTATTCCTCACTCCTCTTAAAGTCTCCAACTTTAACCTTTACTTCTTTCTTGGCCTCCCTTTTAATTTAAAAACATCTTATTTTACATATCCTTCTAAATCCCTTTCGCCTAAAAATATTCCATTGTACTGGCACACAAAGCAAGTTCCAGAACAGGTGACTCAGGAGAAGTCATCTCACTTTGAGACTGTCCTCGAGTCCAGGTCAGGATTTAGGACACAAACTAAGAAGAGAGTTCCATGTGGGAATCTAGAGTTAACAGTAGGGTACGAATCATATCTGAGAGGAGTCAGATAGGCTGTCAATCCTAGCTCAGGGAACACCCAGTAAGAGTCACAACACCACAGCCAGAAGCAGAGGGCAAAACAGCAAGTCACCTCTGGTGACAACACACTTGTGCTCATTGCATCAATTAACCAATATCTATTAAACACCCACCCATACATAAAAAGTTCAGCAAATACACAAAGTCTGTATCACTTGCTATTCACTGTAAATAAATCATTTACTCATACACTTGTCCTATGTATCAATGTGAGTACTTATTTGCATTTCCCAGCCATGTTTTGAAGTACCCAAATTACATAAGTATTCTCCTAGAAAGATGCTAAGACTGAACTGCACATAGACAACACAACTAAAACCTCAAAACGACTTCAATTCCCTCCAGCACTTCTTCAACCCCCTGCCCGTGAGGTGACTCCCGCTATCCTTGAACTCCGGAACCATCACCATGAAACATTCACTTGTCTCAGCAGCTGACCTTCCCACACAGAGATGGCAGAAACCCCAGAGTTCAAGAGGGAAAGCACCAAGAGAGACAGGGTGAGAAAAGGGAAAGAGAAGAGTGAAGGGAAAATGCAACACTGCAAGAACAACAGCAATGATTCTACTCCTAGCTGCACCACTGCCCAAGTAATGGTCTGTGCTCCTGAGCTGGATTCCTCTCGTCTGTGTCCTCAGGACAACACACTAGACAGCTCTCGTTCTGAAGGCCTGGCTCACGGGAACAATTAAGCTGCTATATTTTAGCACAACATTAAGTTCACAATACACATTTATATATTTCACAGTGAGCCTACCTTCTAACTTGCTAACAATACACACTCCCCTATTATCTAGGTACAACCATATATGAGAAATAACTTGCCTAATAAATGCGATAATTATTCAGTATTTTTCCTAGATGTAGGTACAAACTAGAAAACCAGATGAAACTTTCACTTGGCACATTAGTTATAATGTGCTTTTAGAATTCTCTAACACCATACAAAGAAGGAAGAGGATTTAACATTAAATAAGTATCACATCAAAACATACAAATAAACAAAAACTTACCATCCCTGTTCATTTTTATACTTGTAAGCAGCCCCAAGAATGTGACACAAGGTGCCTCCAGCTTTGAAATCCATGAAACATTTTGCCTAAAAATGATACAAGTTACACATGAGAAAAATAAAAGTTCTGACAAAATTAGTCATGTCTGAATTCAAAGTTTTATAAACTCAAAAGTTATCAACTGCTAGCTAGCTTAACCTTAAATACTTTCTGGAACCAAATAAGACATAAGGATAAATTTTTCCAAAAGTGAATTAAAAATTTTTTTAATTCAATTAATGTATTACTCTTTTAGTAAACAGTCTCTTAAAAATAAGATTTACAAAAGATAAATCAAAATGTTTCAGCAGGAAATACTAATGGACAGAAAATACTGATACTACAAACTCCGCTGATAAATTTTAAATGTGATTTTTAAAATATTTAAAATTCAAGTAAAACACAATTTCCAACAATATGATTTCTGGTAGAGTAAGAAATATTAGTATACATTAGACTTTTTTCCCAAATGAGGTCCCTGACTTTAAATTATGCAAAAATTATAACTGTACTCTTGCAATAATATTTTAATGACCATGAAACACAGTGTAAATTATATGTAAAATTATAGCTAAAATCTGTACAATTTGAAAGAGATGTGCACTTTATGGATTATAAAAGTCATGCTCAAATAAATCAAACGCTGAATGACTTATACATTATGAAGTATAAGTAAAAGTGAAGTAAAAGTTTCACATAAACCGATCATCAAATACACTAATAAGGTGGAAGTATTAGAAATACGGCATGCATTTTTTTCCTTGAAAATGATTCTTAAAAAATAATATAATGAAAAGAACTGCATGATGTCAAAGGCAAAAAACAGAACAGTGGTTGCTAAGGGGTTGGGTAGAGAGTGCAGAATTAAGGTTTAGTGAGTACAGAGTTACAATTTGGGAAAATGATAAAGTTCTGAAGATGGATGGTAGTAACAGTTGGACTACTATGTGAATATACTAATGCCACTGAACTACACACCTAAAGATGATTAAAATATTTTACTACAATGAAAAATAACATTTTTAAAAATAAAAAATACTAAGAAAATCATTAAGATGAGCTCTTCCAAAATAAGCTAACAAGTGAGCCTTCCAAGTCATTCTGGTTATCCTCTTGCTTTTTAAATACATAGGTTTGAGTTCCTAATTTCTTTTTTTTTTTTAAGATTTTATTTATTTATGTGACAGAGAGAGACAGCTAGAGAGGGAACACAGGCAGGGGTAGTGGGAAAGGGAGAAGCAGGCTTCCTGCGGAGCAGGGAGCCCAATGCAGGGCTCGATCCCAGGACCCTGGGATCATGACCTGAGCCGAAGCCAGATGCTTAATGACTGAGCCACCCAGGTGCCCCAAGTTCCTAATTTCTTGCCCAACACTATTCCCGGTACACCCCAACTGTTGCATTACATATTCCTAAACAAATACATCCAGGTGCAATTCTTACCATTGACAACATGTTATTTATCTGAGAAAATGCACAAGTTATTACAATTTCTAGTGTTGGCATCTTAAATTAGAATAATGTGCTGAGGGGCGCCTGGGTGGCTCAGTTGGTTAAGCGACTGCCTTCGGCTCAGGTCATGATCCTGGAGTCCCTGGATCGAGTCCCGCATCGGGCTCCCTGCTCGGCGGGGAGCCTGCTTCTGCCTCTGACCCTCCCCCCTCTCATGTGCTCTCTCTCTCTCATTCTCTCTGTCTCAAATAAATAAATAAAATCTTAAAAAAAAAAA
>NC_138369.1:13981461-14000059 GCF_054177405.1 Leptonychotes weddellii
TGACCTGAGCCGAAGGCAGACGCTTCACGACTGAGCCACCCAGGCGCCCCTAGAACCATCTTTGCTCATATGTCTGGTGGTTGTACTATCAGTCTTCTGGGACATCACCTGGGGCTTCTGGCCATAGCATCTCCAAGAGGCTTCTCCATGTAGTCTGGGCTTCCTCAAAGTATGGTGTTCTCAGGGTAGTTAGACTTAGTGGTAGTTCAGGACTCCAGAGGTGACTGTCCCCAGAGGACTATGTGAAAGCTTTTGACTTACCCTCAGAGGTCCCACAGCATCACTCCCCCACCCCCCCCACTGCATTCTGATGGTTACAAGTTAGTCATTAAGGATGGTCTTTTTTTTTTTTTTTTAAGATTTTATTTATTTATTTGACAGAGACAGTGAGAGAGGAAACAAGCAGGGAGAGTGTGAGAGGGAGAAGCAGGCTTCCCGCTGAGCGGGGAGCCAGACGTGGGGGTCGATCCCAGGACCCTGGGATCATGACCTGAGCCGAAGGCAGACACTTAACGACTGGGCCACCAGGCGCCCCAAGGATGGTATTGATTCATCAAAAGAAGGGCGTACACCCTATTTCTTGATGAGAGGAGTATCAAAGAAATTTGTAGGCCTGTTTTAAAAACAATACAGTCTGCTCTCTGGCCACAAGTTATTTATATTCATCCCACTTACAAAATACATTTGCTGATAGGTCTCATCTGATTATAGTATCAGGCTCAAGTTTGAGGTTCAGGATCTCACCATCTACTTTAGGTGCAGGTGCACACGAGATGACTTGGATTCATTGCTTGGGCATGGTTTCTCTCCTGAGACCTGTTAACTTTCCCTCCCCACTGTACCCAGTATTTTTGTAAGCTTCTTTACAGCAAAGACCATGGCTCAGACCTGTGCAAATCTGTCACCTGGCCAGTGTTAGTAGGTAATAGGAAGTAAGCTACCATTCTCTTCTGCACGATTGTCCCAGTTTTTGAGTCCTCATCTTTATCTTACAGTATGTTCATGCGGATGCTCCTACCAACAAAACGCTGGCTGGGCTGGTGGTACAGCTTCTTCAGTTCCAGGAAGATGCCTTTGGGAAGCATGTCACCAACCCGGCCTTCACCAAACTCCCGGTAAGTACATCAGCTTATAACACTGGGGAATCTGCCGTTTCTGTGCTCTCAAGTGCACCCTACAGCTCTTTCCTTTATTGCTACTATCCTGTAGAATAAACAGAGAGCCTCAACTGAATTTTAGCTATAGATTATTATTGCTTTTTAAGTGTAGGAAGCTCCACTTTCAGGAGTCATTTAACATTTGCATGAAACATCACAATAGCTATTTATAGACTTAACTATGAACATTTTACTATGTTGTAGTTTCCTTGTAGTCTCTGCTATACCAGGTCTTCTCCATTCTTTCTCCTGATTCAATTCTTGTGGCTAGGATACTTTCTTGTGGAATTTTTATCTTGTGTCGGTAAGATTTTCTGAGCTTGTGTGAAATATAATTCTGTTGTCCTTGCAATTGATACTTTGATAGTTTGGTTTGGTATATAAATACTGGGTTATGCTTTTTTTCCTTTTGAAATATGTAGGTTTTATTCTTTTTATTTTTAAGTTTGTTTATTTTTAGTAATCTCTACACCCAGCATGGGGCTTGAACTCACGACCTGGAGATCAAGAGTTGCATGTCTACCAGCAGAGCCAGCCAGGTGCCCCTGGGTTTGTTCTTTCCTTAACATTTGATTTTGTAGAGAAAAATCTGATACTTGATTTTCCCCTTTTTTTTTTTTACTGATCTTTGAAATTCAGAAATATGACTAGTTACAAGTCATGATCTGACGACTCTAATGTTTCTTTAGCTCAGGGAACATTCAGTCTGTTAGTCTTCTCTCCCATCCTGTATTCCTTCATTTATATTTTTGAACTCTATTTGTGCAAACATTAGAGTTCTAGGAATTACTTGTAGCTTTTCTCATAATTTTTGTCTTCTGATTCTCTGATTTGGATTTTTGCAGTTTCCAGTCTGATGTTTGCTTCCTCCACTGAATTTATAGGTAGACCTTTTTTTTAAATCTCAAGTTTCTGATTTGGGTGTTCTTATTTCATCACTAACCTTTTTGTTTTAACAACCCATTGCTCTCGGGTATAATTGAGAATAGGAGATGGTGTATGTTTTTTTTACTGATCTTGCAGTAAATGTGTTTAGTTTGCTTATGGTATTTTTGCTGTCCAGACATTTATTTTTATTTAGTCAGATACAGAATTGTTTTGTTTGTTTTGTTTTTGTTTTGTAATCTCTACCCCCAATGTGGGGTTGGAACTTATGACCCTGAGATCAAGAGTCATATCTCTACTGATGGAGCCAGCCAAGCGCCCATAGAATTGTGGGGTTTTTTTTTTTTTAAGATTTTATTTATTTATTTATTGGAGAGCGAGCGAGAGAGAAACAGCATGAGAAAGGAGAGGGTCAGAGGGAGAAGCAGGCTCCCCGCTGCAGGAGCCCGATGTGGGACTTGATCCCAGGACCCTGGGATCATGACCTGAGCTGAAGGCAGTCGCTCAACCAACTGAGCCACCCAGGCGCCCTAGGATTGTGGTTTTTGAATCATGTTAGGAAGCTTTCTTCACTCATAGGTGAGGAAGGAATTTAGTCAGGTGTTCTTCTAGTACTTATATGGCTTCATTTTTTATACTTAATTCTCATCTATTTAGATTTTATCTTGGTGTTCAGTGTGAGCAATAGATCCAGTTTTATCTTTTTTCTTAGGATTATCTGGTTATCCCAGTGGTGTTTATTAAAAAGTGCTTCTTTCCCCCCACTGATATGAGCTCAGCAAGTATTAAGCATTTGGTTATTTATCAAATTCTAAGACTTTAAAGAGCAGTACAGTGTATTGTTTGTCCTCAGGGGCTGCATACTCTAGTGAGCTGAATGAATAGAGCCTTGGAGTTTCCTGGTGATCCTGGTGAGGAAATGTCTTCCAGGGGAAAGGGCATTTGAATTTGAGACTTGAAAGTTGAGTATGAGTTCTTCAGGGAAATGCTGAAGGATGGGATTTTCAGGCAGTGATGGCAGCGTGTAAAAGCATAAAGACCTGAGAAAACGTGGTACTTGAAGGTAGTTGTGACAGTTCAACAAGATTAGAACTGAGGGGCGCCTGGGTGGCTCAGATGGTTGAGCGTCTGCCTTCGGCTCGGGTCATGATCCCGGGGTCCTGGGATCGAGTCCTGCATCGGGCTCCCTGCTAGGCGGGGAGCCTGCTTCTCCCTCTGCCTCTCTCTCTCTCTCTCTCTCTCTCTGACTCTCATGAATAAATAAATAAAACATTAAAAAGAAAAGATTAGAACTGAGGACAAATAGGCAGAGAAGTGGGCTAGAGTCTGTCATAATAGGCCAAGTTTACTGTGCTAGATGTGTGGCCTTTATCTCGTAAGTGATGGGGACCCATAACAAGGGAGAGAGTAGTAGGTGGCTTAGTTGATTTTGGGTTTTAGAAAAACACCACAGGCTTCAGTGTGAAGAATGGGTTGGAAGCTATTGAGATGGGAGGCTTTGAAAACTCTTCATGAAGAAACTGCTCTCGTAATCCACTTATGGTCCCCTGTGGAGGAAACAGTGGATTGATTGATTGATTGATTTTTAAAGATTTTATTTATTTGAGAGAGAGCAAGAGCGTGCGCGAGAGAACACGAGCGGGGGAACAGCAGGTAGAGGGAGAAGCAGACTCCCCGCTGAGCAGGGAGCCTGAGGTGGGGCTCGATCCCAGGGCTCCGGGGCCATGACCCGAGCTGAAGGCAGACACTCAACCAACTGAGCCACCCAGGCGCCCGAGAAGCAGTAGATTTAAAGAGGACGGAAAGGAACTCAGAGTTTAAGGGGGTAGAACTTGGTAATATCTTGGGGGGGGCAGTATAGGGGCTGGAAAGAGAAAGAATTTACTGGGAGGACTACACTGAGCAATCAGACACTGTTAGCACGAAGGGGAAAGCCAGAGTAAAAGCAGGTTCCTGGGGAAAGGTACTCAGTTTAGCCTGTGTTATGGTTGGTTCTCTGATAGGTACCTCGGG
The DNA here is from genome assembly GCF_054177405.1 of Leptonychotes weddellii. Classification (NCBI taxonomy): domain Eukaryota; kingdom Metazoa; phylum Chordata; class Mammalia; order Carnivora; family Phocidae; genus Leptonychotes; species Leptonychotes weddellii. Next base: position 13,985,517 of record NC_138369.1, read on the forward strand.
TTTAGAAATCTTGTGGGTACAAGGAAATGAGATCTGGAGTTCAGAGTACAGGTTGAATTAGAAAAGATTTGGGAGTTGCTGTGTACTGGATGAATTCACAGTTGTGGAGCAAGATCATTCCTTCTCTTTGGATTTGCTTTTTAACTTTATCCTTTTAAAATACCTACTTTTTGGGCGCCTGGGTGGCTCAGTTGGTTAAGCGACTGCCTTCGGCTCAGGTCATGATCCTGGAGTCCCTGGATTGAGTCCCACATCAGGCTCCCTGCTCGGCAGGGAGTCTGCTTCTCCCTCTGACCCTCCCCCCTCTCATGTGCTCTCTCTCATTCTCTCTCTCTCAAATAAATAAATAAAATCTTAAAAAATATATATATAAAAAAAAATCCCTACTTTTTAATGTGTGATTTATGTTGTATATGTGTAATATATTAGCAGTGTAGTAAGTACCTGTGTATAATTTATGAATAAATTTTTAGATATTGGAGGGACATGTCTATTTTGTACTAATGGGAATTACTCAACTGGACGATCAACTTCATTTTCTTAGCCATGTGACTAATTGAGGTTCTGGGGTAACTTTTGTAAGTTTAAAATTAATTCAAAGTAGGGCGCCTGGGTGGCTCAGTTGGTTAAGCGACTGCCTTCGGCTCAGGTCATGATCCTGGAGTCCCGGGATGGAGTCCCGCATCGGGCTCCCTGCTCGGCAGGGAGTCTGCTTCTCCCTCTGACCCTCCTCACTCTCATGCTCTCTGTCTCTCATTCTCTCTGTCTCAAATAAATAAATAAAATCTTTAAAAAAAAAAAAAATTAATTCAAAGTAAAAATTTTGCAAGAATAATGCAAAGAACTTTCATTTTCCCTTTATTCAGAATCCCCGATTGTTAACATTTTACTACATTTGCTTTATCACTCTTTTTCTCTGTGTGTGTGTGTGTTTTTTTTCTGAATCATTTGAAAGCTCCGTGTTCCTTTACCACTAATTACATGGGTTTACTTCTTATTCCTGTATATTATGAAGCAGATTAGAATTACTAATTAGGAACTGGTTGAAGTTATCATGTAAAACATTGTAACATAATACCTATAGATTGTACTTTATTAAGTATAACATGAATATTTAGAATAAAATTTATAGATAACATTACATGAAGTATTTTCTATTATGTGATTCACATTATTTGGTATTTCTAATTAGGATTGTATGAATGTTCTTAAAAAATAGTATGTACAAGAGGCTTTATTCATGGGATATTTAACTCTTGGGAATGAAAGCATTCTTTTTTTTCCAGATTTTAAAGATTAGGGAAGAATATTTTTAGGCAAAAGCCATAAATAAAAATAATTCATGGCGTAGTGCCAGTGGGACCAGATGTACTTTTCTTCCTCTTAAAATAGTGTTTAACATTTTCCCAAATGAAAGGGATTGATGTAATGTGTAATGGTGTCAAGTAAAAGTGGATGAGAAAGACAGTTAATGAAGCAAAGAATGTTTTAGTGAAACATGTCAGCTGTTTAACCTTAAACTTTTTTTTTCTTTTTTTCTTTATGAATAAATGGTACTGGTATAAGAGTTCACTATTTGGGCTGATTCTTTTTTTTTAATCAGAGTGGAACTTTATGTACTGACTTCCTAAGTTGTACCGGATATTAAACAGCTGGCTCAATGTAGGGTATGTTCTATCTAATGCTAAATTGAGAAGTTAGGATTTAGGGAAAATTTGAAGGTTTATAAGACTAAAAATAATGTTGTATAGGCAGGGACACCTGGCTGGCTCAGTCAGTAGAGCATGTGTCTCTTACTCTCAGGGTTGTGAGTTGGAGCCCCACATTGGGCATTTAAAAAATAATACGTTGCATAGGCAAACAAAACATGAATTGGAACAGAAGAAAAAAGTGTTTTTACCTCCACCACAATTAAAAGTTCTGTTTTTCTATAATCTCTTCAAGCCTCAGTGCATAACATTATTGTAATGATAGGGTAGAGTCAGTTTTGTATTCTGCCTTTTAAAATAGATCATAAGCAACTGTGTTTAAAAACAACAAAGCTCTAAGATCTAGAAGACTGCTAGAAGGTCAAGTCAGAGTCTAAAGTAGCAGAAGATTTTAAGTACGTTCATGAGATGTTCAAAATTTTCACTTATCATTACACTTAAAAAAATTAATCCTTTCATTTGCAACTATGACCTGACTACACCCTACTATTCCATAAATTTCGGAGTGGAGAGACTACCTTTGGGAACATGGGACGAGAAAGAAGATTCTAAGTGTTTTATAAGTACTGGAAGTTAGTCCTTTAAGTTTGTAGCTTAGACCTTTGCCTTATGAAAGTGCAATGTAAGTAAGTGGCTGTTTAAGTGAGATGGTGGGGAACATTTCCTCTGTGGTGCAATGATTTAGCTTCAGTTTGCTTTTCTTTATATGTGTCACCATGTTTGTATGAATCTCTATGGAGAATAGTGTAGTTTTGCTTGTCTTTGAATTTTATAGGAATGGAATCCTAAGTATCTGTGTTGTGAGCCATGGAGGAAGTATTTGTAACCATGAAAAGACACGTTGAGCCAAAATGAGGGAGATAGTCCAGCTGAACTGTCCAGCCATGTACCTGTAGATAGTACAAATTACTGTAGATAAAAGGATAAGTCCGAGAAACTCTGGTCAGTTCTCTTCTTGCCCGTGTAATTCATCTGCAAGGGCAGTGAGCCTAGATGATCTGGCATGACTGGTTAGAGCTCAGTGGACTGCACAGTATGGGCTTTTAGGGTCTGGACTTGGATGCCACACAGAGGGCATGCTGGACCAGGTGTTGATTAGGGCTCCAGAAAACTATAGGACCAGTGTTAATGGCAGGCCTATATAGTCCCATCTGTACCATGTGGAGTCACAAGTAGAAACTTTAGTTCACTGGCATTGTATTCCTGATTTGTTTGGGTGATGTTTCATTTATTTTTTACCTGTTACCCCCCTTTTACTCCCCCCCCCCACCATTTCCCTCTTTCTTTTCCCATAATGTTTCTCCCTCCAACTTTACTCATGTCTGATGGATGCATTATAAATGGTACATATTTAAATTTGAGTTCAAGGTTTCAAGGTAATGACATTTCCATCATCCCCAAAAGTTTCCTTGTAACCCATCTCCCACCCCGGTCCCCTGGCACCATTGAGGGTACAGATTCATTTACAACTTCATGAAATTGATATAAATAGATCACACAGTATACTTTTTTTGCCTCAGTTCTTTCACTTATCGTAACGGATTTTGAGATGTTCATCTGTGGTGTTCCGTGTGTTACTTTTCCTTTTTATTGTTGATTAGTATTCCATTGTATGGATAAACCACAGTTTATTTATCCTTTTACTGTTTGATGGGAATCTGGGTTGTTTCCAGCTTTCTTTCTTTTTTTTTTTTTTTAAAGATTTTATTTATTTATTTGACAAAGAGACAACCGCGAGAAAAGGAACACAAGCAGGGGGAGTGGGAGAGGGAGAAGCAGGCTTCCCGCTGAGCAGAGAGCCCGATGTGGGGCTCAATCCCAGGACTCTGGGATCATGACCTGAGCTGAAGGCAGACGCTCAACGACTGAGCCACCCAGGCACCCCTGTTTCCAGCTTTCTGAGTAAAGCTGCTATCACTGTTAATGTACAAATCTTTTTGTGACATGTTTTCATTTCTCCTAGGTAAATAACCCAGGAGTGGAATGTTTGGGTCATAGGGTTGGTAGCATTTAACTTTAGAAGAAATTGCCAAACTGTTTTCTAAAGTGGTTGTATCATTTTACATACCATCTAGCAGTGTAGTGTCTGAGAGTTCCAGTTCCTTTGCATTCTTGTCAGCGGTTGATATGATTAGTCTTCATAATTTTATCCATTTTGATAGGTATGTAGTGAAATCTCATACTTTTAATTTGCATTTTCATGATGACTGATGATGTTAAACATCTTTTTATGTGCTTATTGACCATTTGTGTTTCTTCCTTTGTTTTTCAAACAAGTTTTTAATTTGGTCCCCATGACCACCCCACATTCAGAGATTTGCCAGAAGGACTTATGGAACTCAGCCTATACTTGTATTTATAACTCAGATTTTTTTTTAAGTTTATTTAAGTAATCTCTGCACCCAACCTGGGGCTGGAACTCCGAACCCTGAGATCAAGAGTCACATGCTTTTCCAGCTGAGCCAGCTAGGTGCCCCATGTACTTATAACTAAGATTTGTAACAGCACCGTAGTAAATATACAAAGCCTAGTCACAAGGGGAAAAGACACAGGTGTAGCCTGGAGGAATCTATGCTGCAGGCTTCTGTGTGCTCTCTTTCTTGAGGTATCACACAAAGTGCATTCTTCCCCAGCATTGAAGATGTAGTAGCATACGGGCAATATTTCTGCCCAGGGAAGCCTGTTAGAGTCTCATACCCAAGGATTTTATTGGGGGCTGGTACCTTTTGTCTAGCACATATTTAAACTTCCAGACTCCCCCTAAGGAAAGCAGGTATTCATCATAAACCACATTGTTTGTTCAAATAGTCTAGGCTCAGTGAACCACCCTTCCTATCAGTTGACTAGGAATACTCCTAGAGGCAGATTCCCAGATGCTAGCCAAGGGCCAGTTGGCAAGCAGGCCTAACTGAGGGTAGTCATCTCAGGCCTGCTGTGTTAATTCTTTTCTGCACAGGTTTTTTTTTTTTTTTAATTAAATTTTAAAAATTATATGTTTTGCATATAGGTTCTTTATAATATATATATATTGCAAGAATTTCCTCCCAGTTTGGGATTTGACTTTTTGTTTTCTTATCAGTGTCTTCCCAAGAACAAAAGTTTTGGATTTTGATGAAGTCCAATTTATTGATTTCTATGATTTGTGCTTTTTGTGTTCAGAGGAACCTTTGCTGCATACCCCAAAGTTACAGACTGTTTCCAGTATTTTTCTTCTAGAGATTTTATAGTTTTAGGTTTCATGTATGTCGGGTTAATTTTTATGTGTAGTGTGAGGGTAAGGGCTAATGTTCTTTTTTTCAGTTATGGATATTTAGTTTTTTATTTTATTTTATTTTTATTTTTTTAAAATATTTTATTCATTTATTTGACAGAGAGTGACAGCTAGAGAGGGAACACAAGCAGGGGGAGTGGGAGAGGGAGAAGCGGGCTTCCCTCTGAGCAGGGAGCCCATTGCGGGGCTCGATCCCGGGACCCTGGGATCATGACCTGAGCCTAAGGCAGCCGCTTAACCAACTGAACCACCCAGGCGCTCCTAATTTATTTTATTTTTTTAAAGATTTTATTTATTTGATAGGGAGACGCAGGCAGAGGAAGAGGGAGAATCAGGCTCCCTGCTGAGCAAGGAGCCCGACGTGGGGCCTGATCCCTGGACTCCCAGATCATGACCTGAGCCGAAGGCCAAGTTAACCTGCTGAGCCATGCAGGCTCCCCATATCCGGTTAATTTAGAGCTACCATTTGTTGTAAAGATGTTCTTCTTTGAATTGGCTTAGCACTTTAGTTGAAAATTAGTTGACCAGATGTGTGTGGCTGTATATCTGGATTGTTTTTTCCTGTTGATTGAAATGTCCATTTTTTTGTTAATACCACATTTTTGATTACTATAACTTTATGATGAGTCCCCCCCCCGCCCCGATCTTTATGCTTTTAATTTCCTTTTCTTGCCACATTGCACTGGGTAGCACGTCTGACTCAATATCGAATAGAAGTGGTTAAGACAGGGGGTTCCTGGCTGGCTCAGTTGGTAGAGCATGTGGCTCTTGATTTGGGGATTGTGAGTTTGAGCCCCACATTAGGTGTAGAGATTACTAAAAAAAAAATGTTTAAGACAGAAATTCTAAACTTATTCTTGTTAATGGAAAAACATTCAGTTTTGCACTATTAAATATGATATTAGCTGTAGGTTTTTCATATGTGATCTTAATTCAGATTATGGAAGTTCCCTACTATGGCTAGTTTGCTGAGAGCTTTTATTGCAAATGACTGTTGGATTTTTTTTTTTAAATATTTTATTTATTTATTTATTTGAGAGAGAGAATGAGAGAGAGAGAGCATGAGAGGGTGGAAGGTCAGAGGGAGAAGCAGACTCCCTGCCGAGCAAGGAGCCCGATGCGGGACTCGATCCCTGGACTCCAGGATCATGACCTGAGCTGAAGGCAGTCGCTTAACCAACTGAACCACCCAGGCGCCCTGGCTGTTGGATTTTATATGCTTTTTGTGTATCTTTTGAGATGATCAAGAGGTTTTTCTTTTATTCTGTTAATATGGTGAGCTTCATTCATTCCCTCATTTTCAGTTCATCTACCTGGTATTCCAGGATAAACCCTACTTGATCATGATACATTATCCTTTTTACATATAATGGGGTTTAACTTGCTGTATAAAAGTTTTCTTAAGTATTTGATAGAATTCACTAGTGAAATAATTTGGGCTTAGAGTTTTCTTTTGGGGGAGGTTTTAATAACTGATTCAATTTTCAATAGCTATAGGGTTTAGATTCTGTTTCTTGTGTCAGTTTTGGTGATTTGGATTTTTCAAGAAATTTTTCAGTTTCGGGGCGCCTGGGTGGCTCAGTTGGTTAAGCGACTGCCTTCGGCTCAGGTCATGATCCCAGGGTCCTGGTATTGAGCCCCGCATCAGGCTCCCTGCTCCTCAGGGAGCCTGCTTCTCCTGGAGCCTGCTTCTCCCTCTCCCTCTCCTTCTGCTTGCCGCTCCATCTGCTTGTGCTCTCTCTCTGTCTCTCTTTCTGTGTCAAATAAATAAAATCTTAAAAAAATAAAAATAAAAAAAATTTTTCAGTTTCACTTAAATTGAAGTTAAACTAAAGTTCATGTTATGCTGTTAATCCTTTTTAGAGCCGTTTTAGGTTCATAGCAAAATTGAGCAGAAGGTACAGAGGTTTCCCATATACCCCTTGCCCTGACATACGGGGCATAACCTCCCCTCTTATGGAAATCATCTGCTATATTTGTTACAATTGACAAACTTACACTGACACATCATTATCATCCAAAGTCCATAGTTTACATTAGGGTTCACTTTTGGTGTTGTACATTCTGTAGGTTTTGTCAAATGTATAATGACGTGTATCCACCATTATAGTATGACACGGGACAGTTTCACTGTCCTGAAAATCCTCGGTGCTCTGCCTTTGCATTCCTTTCTCCCTCAGTAACCTCTGACAACCATAGATCCTTTTACTATCCATAGTTTTGCCTTTTCCTAAGTGTCATATAATTGGAATATGTAGTATGTAGTCTTTTTAGGTTGTCTACTTTCACTTAGTAATACGCACTTAAAGTTACTCCATGTCTTTTCATTGCTTGCTAGCCCATTTTTCTTAGCACTGAATAACATTCCGTTCCTTACCAGCATTTGGTGTTGTCAGTGTTCTGGATTTTGACTATTCTGATAGGTGTGTAGTGGTATCTCGTTTTAATGTGCATTTCCCTGATTACATATGATGTGGAGCCTCTTTTCACTCTTTCTTACTTTATTTAAGATTTTTTTTTTTAAAGATTTTATTTATTTGAGAGAGAGAGAATGAGAAGAGAGCGAGTACATGAGAGGGGGGAGGGTCAGAGGGAGAAGCAGACTCCCTGCCGAGCAGGGAGCCCGATGCGGGACTTGATCCAGGGACTCCAGGATCATGACCTGAGCCGAAGGCAGTCACTTAACCAACTGAGCCACCCAGGCGCCCTTTGTTTAAGATTTTATTTTAAAGATTTTATTTATTTGAGAGAGAGCGCGTGAGCGGGGGGTGGGGGGGACGGGCAAAGGCAGAGGGAGAAGTAGGCTCCCTGCAGAGCAGGGAGCCCTATGCGGGGCTCAGTCCCAGGACCCCCGAGATCATGACCTGAGCCGAAGGCAGATGCTTAACCCACTGAGCCACCTAGGCACCCCTTAAAGCTTTACTTTTAAGTAATCTCTACACCCAGTGTGGGGCTCGGACTGACAACCCCGAGATCGAGAGCTGCACTCTTAACCATCTGAGCCAGCCAGGCACCCCATCTCTTTCATTTTTGAAGGGCAGTTTTGCAGGATACAAACTTTGACAAGTTATTTTACTTTTAGCACTTTACCTGTATCTTCTCATTATTCTGGCCTCCATGGTTTCTGAATAGAAATTGGGTGTTAAATGTTATTTAGAGTTCCTTGTATATGATGAGTCACTTCTCTCTCCCTGCATTTTATTTATTTTTATTTTTTTATTTTTTAAAGATTTTATTTATTCATTTATTTGACAGAGAGAGACACAGCGAGAGCGGGAACACAAGCAGGGTGAGTGGGAGAGGGAGAAGCAGGCTTCCCGCTGAGCAGGGAGCCTGATGCGGGGCTGGATCCCAGGACCCTGAGATCATGACCTAAGCCCAAGGCAGACCCTTAACGACTGAGCCACCCAGGCGCCCCCTCCCTGCATTTTAGATCCTTTGTCATTCTTTTGACAGTTTGAATATAAAGTGTCTTGGCGGAGAGAAAGGAATGAATGGGCAGAGCACAGAGGATTTTCAGGACAGTGAAACTGTCCTGTGTCCTACTATAATGGTGGATATACGTCATTATACATTTGACAAAACCTATAGAATGTGCAACACCAAAAGTGAACCCTAATGTAAACTGTGGACTTTGGATGATTATGATGTGTTTGAGTTCATTTAGCTTGGAGGTTGTTGAACTTCATGGATGTATAAATTCACGTTCTTCATAAAATTTGCGAAGTTTTGGCCATAATTTTTTCATATATTTGGTGTTCTTTTCTCTCTTTTGGGACTCTCATAATGTGTATGTTGGTAAATTTGAGGGTGTTCCATAGGTCCCTTACACTGTGTTCATTTTTCTTTCCTTTTTCTTTCCTCTGGGATAGTTTCTGTCAATTTTTTTTCCTTCTGAATGGACCATACTTTCCTGGTTCTTCGTATGCTGTGTAATTTTTTTTTTTAAAAACAGGGCAGTTTGTGTGTTGTAATGTGCTAATAACACAATAATAAAAGCTAATAATAAATAAGTTAGATTCTCTGCCATGCCCAAGCATTGCTGTTGCTTGATGAAGGCTGCAGACATTTGTTTGCTGAATTTTACAAAGTGCGTTTGTAAAGACTATATTCTTTGTCAGTATTGTCATTGATGTTTCTGTGCTGTTATTCTTCATGGCCAGCCAGTTATCGTTCAGAGATTTCCAATTTTACTTTTGTTAGAAGATGTTTTGTGTATTATATCAGCATTTTTAGTTCTTTTTCAGCAGGACGATTCTGGATACTTAGCCCGGTATATTTTCTGTAATGATTTTTTTAAGCATTTTAGGTTTTGGAGATCAGAGATAAAGTATAGGTCTCTCTCTTTTTTTTTTTTTTTAATTTTTTTTTTTTTTTAAGATTTTGTATTTATTTGCGAGAGAGAGAATGAGAGACAGAGAGCATGAGAGGGAGGAGGGTCAGAGGGAGAAGCAGACTCCCTGCTGAGCAGGGAGCCTGATGTGGGACTCGATCCCGGGACTCCGGGATCATGACCTGAGCCGAAGGCAGTTGCTTAACCAACTGAGCCACCCAGGCGCCCAAAGTATAGGTCTCTTTGATCTGACTTGAATCAGAAGTCTTGAGAGAGTTTAAAAGCCGTTGATTTTGCTAAAATAAAGCTCATTCTTTTTAAGATTTTATTTATTTGACAGGGAGAGAGAGAAAGCACACAAGCAGGGGGAGCAGGAGAGGGAGAAGCAGGGTTCCCGCCGACCGGGGAACCTGGCCCGATGTGAGGCTCCATCTCAGGACCCTGAGATCATGACGCGAGCTGAAGGCAGACGCTTAACCTACTGAGCCACCCAGGCGCCCCTCATTCATTTCTTAAATTGAAATAATGTAACATAGGGAATCACCTCAGATCAGTTTCTGGAACCAGGTGTTATGAAAGAGCCCTGGGGTTTGGAGTTAACTAGCTATGTCCAGCACTCTGTGACCTTGGGGGAGGGTACTTCCCCCTGTACTACTGCTTCTGGGAAAGTGTTTCTTACTCTACAGACACTATGATGTAGCTGTGAGGATCACAAGATGTGTGATAATGAAAGCTCTTTGAGAAATTAGAAGTGGTATATGAAAAATAGATCGCTAGCTCGTTCTAGCAGAAGTTTTCTTGGTAAAGTAAAAATGTAGATCTAATGGAGACATGTTGTTTGAACATTTGTTATACTAGTTTGTCATCACCTCCAGCTCCTAAAGAAGGCCCCAAAGAGCTAGGTCTTTTGTTTCAACTCAACTCATATCTGAGACAGTGTATTTTATGTAAACCTGAGGACTAACAAAATGTTGCAGTGCCCTTTGAATTGAAGCCAAATTTTATCAATTAAATATTGCCTTTGTTGTGATGTTGGTAACTGTCTCAAAGATAGGAAGAGTGAAAGGCTGTTAATGAAGTTAGCTGGAGAACTGAACAATACTTTGCGAAATTGATCTTTTCTTAAAGTATCTATCAAAATGTTAAACACCGCGCTGGTTTATTTTAAAGCAATGATCAGAACTTGGTGACATTATTACTTCTGAAAAGGAGGTACATTGTGATGGATACATCTATTTTCAGGGACGTTCATTAAATTTTTTGGAATTTATTTTCGAACTGTCACAGGAACTTAATACATTTTAATATATAACTTTGGAATGCATGTAAATACTTTGAAGGTAAAATTTATGGTCAAAGCCTTTTCTACAAATGAGGCTGTGTATTTGGACTGGGTAGTATTATTTTGGGACATTTTAGATGAGTCACAGTCCATAGGCTATCTCTCTCTGACACTTTGGAATTTCTATCCAGTAAGTGTGACTGACTTCATGGCAGAGATTCTCATGAACTTGGTCAGTCTGGTGTAATGGAAAGAATACGAGTCCAAGGACTGTCACTTCGGCAATCACTTTTCTTCATTTGATTTAGTAAACTATGCTGTGTGGTAAATAGTTTTAGGGAGAAGGAAGTTGATAAGAAGAGGTATATAATTATCAGAAAAAGGAGTTGGACCTGATTATTGGTTTTATAATTGTTCCTTGCAGAGCACCTGAGTGACTGAGGGAACAGGAATAAATGGGGAGGTCTAAGAGGAATCTGTTGTTTTCAAGTTTTTCACTTTGAACAGTTTTTCCTGATAGACTTCTTTTTGAGCTTTCTGCTCCTGAAAGAGCTCTTTGGCAAAGAAACATTAGAAAACTGTTGGATTTGGTGAACATGATGATTCCTCCAACTTTGGGTTTTTATGATCTGTATCTGAGTATTGTTCTGCTAAGATCATATAAAATTCTAGGACTTTTTGGAATGGAGAAGGGTGAGAGCCAAGATTAGCATGTAGGTCTAAGAAGCAAGAACAAAAGGACTTCTGAGGACAAATTACCAGTCTGTCAGTACAGTGACTGCACTCTTGAAGTCACTTGAGAAGTTCCTGGTGTTCAGGAGATCCAATCTAGCAGGGAGGTGGTGGCTGTAGAGACTTCAGACTGCATGCAGCATGGCTCTTCTTTAAACCTTGTCTTACAGCGATCAAATTTAGGAAATTTAACGTTGAGACAGACAATACTGTTATTTTCTATATAATCAGTCTTCACATTTCAACAGATTGTCACAAGAATGTGTCCTCTTTAAGATCCAAATCAGGATTGCAGATTTTATTTAGTTATGTCTCTTTAGTCTTAATTTGAAATAGTTCATCCTGTCTTTGTCATTCATGACTTAAATTTTTGAAGCATATAGGCAAGCATATTTGTAAAATCCTACCATGTTATTACTTGGAGTTGAAATTTCTTCATTCTGATTGCTGTTTAAGGGGTTGCTAAATTTATTCTTTTTTTTTTTTTTTTAAAGATTTTATTTATTCATTTGACAGAGAGATACACAGCGAGAGAGGAAACACAAGCAGGGGGAGTAGGAGAGGGAGAAGCAGGCCTCCTGCTGAGCAGGGAGCCCGATGCGGGGCTCAATCCCAGGACCCTGGGGTCATGACCTGAGCTGAAGGCAGACACCCAACCATCTGAGCCACCCAGGCGCCCACTAAATTTATTCTTAAAGGGATGGATGGTGAATATTTTAGGCTTGCAAACCATACAGACTTTGTCACAACTCATCAGTCTTTTGTAGCGTAAAAGCAGCCAAAGCTAATACCTAAATGAGTAGGTGTGACTGTGTTCAAATAAAAATTTATTTAAAAAATGGGCAGCATTGTCATTTCTTGCTATGTAGTATTCCATTATGGGAATATTCCACAATTTATCCATTCTGCCATTGATTGGCTTTTAGGGTAATTTGCAGTTTAGAGCTATTATAAATATTGCTGCTATGAATATTTTTGTATGTATATGTCTTTCAGTGAACGTACATATTTCCTTTTTTTATTTTATTTATTTATTGATTGATGATTTTTATTTATTTATTTGACAGAGATAGAGAGCACAAGTAGGCAGAGAGGCAGGCAGAGGGAGAGGGAGAAGCAGACTCTCCACTGAGCAGGGAGCCTGACGCGGGGCTCGATCCCAGGACCCTGGGATCATGACCTGAGCCGAAGGCAGACGCTTAACCGACTGAGCCACCCAGGTGCCCCTCCTTTTTTTTTTTTTTTAAAGATTTTATTTACTTGACAGAGACAGCGCGGGAATACACGCAGGGGGGGTGGGAGAGGGAGAAGCAGGCTTCCCGGTGAGCAGGAAGCCTGATGCAGGGCTTGATCCCAGGACTCTGGGATCATGACCTGAGCGGAAGGCAGACACTTAACGACTGAGCCACCGAGGTGCCCCTAAAAGTACATATTTCTGTTATATTCCTAGGAATGTAATCGCTGGGTCATGGAGTGTGCATTTTCAGCTTTGGTAGATACTGCTAATCTTCCAGAGCAATTTTACCAATTTATACTCCCACAGGCGATGTACAAGGGTTCTAATTCTTTACTTTCTCACTGATGCTTGGACATTTTCTTATTTTAGTTTTTTTTTTTTTTAAGATTCATTCATTTTAGTTTTTTTTTTAATCAAAAGATTTATTTGAGAGAGAGAGAGAGAGCCTGAGTGGGGGGGAGGGGCAGAAGGAGAGGGAGAGAACCTCAAGCAGACTCCCTGCTTAGTGGAGCCCGGCGTGGGGCTTGATCTCATGACTCATGAGATCATGACCTGAGCCGAAATCATGAGTTGGACGCTAACTGATTGAGCCACCCAGGTGCCCTCTTATTTTAGTTTTTGGGTGGATTTGTGGGTTTGCATTTTCTTTAGTTGCTGATGACTGGTGAAGTTGAGCACCCTTTTGTGTTTATTGACTATTTGGCTATTCTCTTTGTTGAAGTGAAGTTCAAATCTTTTGCCCATTTTTTTAAATCCAGTCATTTATCTTTCTCATTTAAAAAAATTAATTCCATAACATACAGTGTTACATTAGTTTCCAGTGCACAATACAGTGATTCAACAATTGCCTACATTACTCAGTGCTCATCATGATAAATGTATTCCTTAATCCCATTACCTGTTTCACACATCTTCCCTACCTACCTCCACTCTAGTCACCATGTTTGTTCTCTATAGTTAAGAGTCTGTTTCTTGTCTCTCTCTCTTTTTTCCCTTTGTTTTATTTCTTAAATTCCACATATGAGTGAAATGGAATTACTGGCCCATATGGTAGTTCTAAGTTTTTGAGGAACCTCCATACTGTTTTTCACAGTGGCTGTACCAGTTTGCATTCCCATCAAGAGTGGGAATGTTTGTTTCTTTTCTTCTTTTTAAAGGAGTTTTTCTTACATGTTTTGGTTATGGGTCCTGTGTCAGACATATTTATGGCAAATATCCTCTTGGTAGCTTATTTTTTTATTCTCATGATGATGTCTTTTGATGAACAGAGGTTCTTAATCGTAATATAGCGCAGGGATCAGTAAACTTTTTCCATAAAAGGCCAAGTGGTAAATGGTTTTATCTGTAATGTCTGTAAAAGGTCAGAGAGTAAATATGTAGTCTCTGCTGCAGCTTCTCATCTTTGCTATTGTGTGAACGTAGCCTCAGACAATGAGCATGGATTTTTTTCCCAGTAAAACTTTACTTACATAAATAGCAGGCTTGATTTGGCCTGTGGGCTGCAGTTTGCCAATTGCTGACAGAATAATCTATAAGATTTTTTTTTATGCTTAATATTTTTATGCCCTTTGGCTATTCCAAAGTCATGAATATATTCTGTTGTGTTTTTTATAGAAGCTTTATTGTTTTATGTTTCACCTTTATTTTATTTTATTTTTTTTTAAGATTTTTATTTATTTATTGAGAGAGAGAGTGATAGAGAGAGAGCATGAGAGGGGGAGAGTCAGAGGGAGAGGCAGACTCCCCGCTGAGCAGGGAGCGCGATGCGGGACTCGATCCTGGGACTCCAGGATCATGACCTGAGCCGAAGGCAGTCGCTTAACCAACTGAGCCACCCAGGCGCCCCTGTGTTTCACCTTTATAACTATAATCCATCTGGAATTGATCTTTGTGTATTACATGATGTAGGGGTCAGCATTCCTTTTTTTTTTCCTTTTAAACATATGCATCTCCAGCTGTGGCTCATACGTTTGATCTGT